>NW_024387117.1:115158-212312 GCF_900408965.1 Simochromis diagramma | reverse complement strand
AAACAATGTTCTGAACAGAGAAATAACTCTGTTTTTATCCCCATTTGCCTGACACAGGAGCCAGCAGTTGTTGAAGATCTGCGTCTGCTGTGCAGTGGTTGTCCAAAATAGGCACTTTTCCGTTGACACGTAACAATGCCCAATATTGTCCTTAAATCAAGGGGACCAGCAGAGGGTCTTAAGAGACATTTCAGAGGAAGAAGACACTGGAGCAAGGGACTTGTTCCTCTTTGTTTTCGTTTGCAGAGGACATGGAGCTCTTTTTGATGCATGTGCTGATGAGCAGGGGCTAAGGGTCAGTGCTTGTTTGACATTTGATGGACAATGAAGGCACTGGCTGTGTTTGTTGTTTGTTTGTTTAATATGTTGTTGTTGTTGTTTTTTTGCGTAGTACAAAATTCCTATTAAACTTATTTCAAATGTTGTTCACTTGATTCTGTGTCCATACTTATATAAAGGATTACAGTGAAACAGCATTAATGTCAATGTAACAGCCTTTTTTTTTAAACTTGTAATTCAAATAAAACAGCTTATGTTGATATACACAGTAAAGAATTGTAATCACTAATATTTTTTATCATTTTAAATATTCACACTCTGGGCTGCTATCCTGGCATTTGTGGACACTTCACTTTTCTTTTTTTTTTGACTACTGCACTGCAGTGGACCAAAACATGACACGGGTTTGATTTGGAGGATCTATAGTTGTGTGTGTTGTGCATGACATTGCCACACAATATGTATTTGCCAAGATCGAGTAGCATAAATTATTGACACATGAAATATTACATAGGCTGCCGTGAATTTCTGTGCATACGACTATTGAGCTTGGTTTCCCAGTCAAACTTAGCTTTGAAGCACTCGCAAAAACACTTTTACTCTTGTCATTTCAACAACAACATTTACCCACATAGCCAAAATATTAACAAAATAATTATTAAAAATTTAAAAAGCTCGCAGCACTACCGCAACAAACACCTTAGTAATGTGTCCTGGAGTTTATGCAGGTGCAGAAAAGTGCTACTGTTAAGTCAGCCTACAGCTTCCTCCATTATTTTCTGGAAGATGGTAGGAAGGCCATCACTGCTCATTTCTACATCTCCCAGATCTTGGAATACCATCCCTTTGTCCAATGAAACCACTTCGCACGTACTAGGAGTCCACTAAAACCTATAAAGAGAGTGATCCTGGGAGAAAGGGGCACACACATAGTGACCTCAACAATTGCAAGACAGCCTTTCCCCATGCTCAGATGGGGGAAAAAGGAAGTTTTATGAAAACATTGGACTTTATCACACGTTTTTTTCAAAGTTAATGGTAATATATAACCTAACTCGGCTATAAAGAGTAAAAAATTATATACAATTTTGATTTGATGAAAAGGACTGGTTTACTAATTTAAAGAGACACGTCCGGTAGCGATAGCGACAAGTAGACTAATGTTTTAAGAAATATTACATTTTAGCATTTTGACGCTTCCACAAAAGTGGCCATTTGTGGCACCAAACAAGCTGAGAGAGCGATGTTTCTATATTTTTGCTCTCCTTGAACAAACAAATAATAGTGCATAATAAATCAATGTTATGTTAATTCAATTAAATGTCCCCAGACTGTATTACTAATACAGCAGCTCCCTCGTTTATCGCTGGTGTTACGTTTCAAAAAATAACCCGCGGTAGGTGTGTGCAAATCCATGAATGTAGCCAACTTTTTATTTTTTACACTATATTTAGATGTAAGATGAAACCCCCCTATACATGCTTTTACACTTTCTCAGACAGTGCATGAACCCCCCCTCCTTCCCACTTCCTTCCCCGGCTCTCTTTCCCACTTTTCTTTTTTTGTTTCAACACTCTTGAGTTCAAACCCTTCGTAGACAACATAAGCCCGTGCAAAACGTTTCGTCGGCATTGTTGTGTTTGTTTGGGAGAAAACTACAACAACAGAACAGCACTTCAGAGTTTACCACTGCTATGTACATTCGACAGCTAAACGCATTCTATGTCCAGCCAGGAGTCCCCAAGCTTTTGCACCACAGACCACTTTAATGTCAGACAATTTTCAGGGATACGCGCTTTAAGGTGTCGCGGCCATAAATACAACAAAAGAATAAAAAAAACGAACTGTGGTATTTTTGTAAATATAAAACTAAAGTGACTTGAGCTGTACGCCAACAACAAGACAGTGACATTCTCCTCTGCTTTTTAATGCTCTCTGGTCGCTATGGTACGCGACGTAAAGTTCTTTCAACTAAGACACACAAATCACAAACCTTACATTGTCACACCGGGAGATCAACTCTCGCGGAACGGTACCAAAAGCATCCACGGACCGGACGAGTCCTGTGCCTATTGGGCCGCTCCAGTACAGGAGACACTGGACTAGATTGATTGACAATGGTCTACCGCAGCATCAGAACGCACCACACGATTGTACTGTAAAAAAAAAAAACATAATGTGTCATTTGGCACGACGAATTTGGGGATGGTGAATTTTTGAACAAACACAGCGTGTTAAAAAACCCTCCACTAAAACCATTTTATTTCTCAGCGCATCATAGTAACAAAAACGCAATTTAGTTTTGCTGTCAAAGTCGATTTAACTGAAGTTACGTGTTTCCGGTTACTGTGGAGGTCACGTGTTTCCGGTTACTGTGGAGCTCCACAGTGGCTGCAGCCAGGTCCTCTTGCTGTGGAGAGGGAAGGCATCTTGTTGCTAGTTAGCCTAGCGGTTAGCACCTTTCTAGGCTATTGAGGCTGCTCGGTGCCCAGACGCTGTAATCAGGCTTCAGCTGTGTCTAGGCCACAGACACACGGAGCGCTGAGGATAAGGTAACTATAAAAATGTTGCTGTTTCTGTTAAGAACACTTTAGTCCTAATGATCTATGAGTGTCCAGAAGCTATCGCAGGTAAGCTCATACGGAAAAAAGGGGAAAAAAAATCAGCATAAAAAGCGGTAAAAATCAATAAAAGAAGCAAAGCATTTAAGAGCAAAGAGATGAAGCGTCCACACTCACAAAGGGGGAGGAGACTTTGTGAGTGTCTCCTCCCCCTTCAATATCCTTCACTCTAAATTGTTTTTTAAATCCCAATAAATGGGTTACAGTATCTACATGAACCCCGTTGTCGAGGAAGCCTCTCACTTACGGCCATACCAGCCTGTTCTCATCTGATCTCTGAAGCTAAGCAGGGGCGGTCCTGCATAGTCGCGTCACCTTCACCTTGCTCCATGTTAGAAACTCCATGATATCGTGTTCCCTGCTCAGGGTAAATGGTAAATGGTAAATGGCCTGTATTTATATAGCGCTTTTACTAGTCCCTAAGGACCCCAAAGCGCTTTACATATCCAGTCATCCACCCATTCACACACTGGTGATGGCAAGCTACATTGTAGCCACAGCCACCCTGGGGCGCACTGACAGAGGCGAGGCTGCCGGACACTGGCGCCACCGGGCCCTCTGACCACCACCAGTAGGCAACGGGTGAAGTGTCTTGCCCAAGGACACAACGACCGAGACTGTCCGAGCCGGGGCTCGAACCGGCAACCTTCCGATTACAAGGCGAACTCCCAACTCTTGAGCCACGATCGCCCCTGATGCGGGTAGCACACTGATGCGCATTTATTCAGTATTCTTCGGGGCCGCAGTCGGCAGCCAATAAGAGTTAAAACTCGTTGCACAAAAGTGTCAGGTTGACACTGTGCCCGCCGCACGCAACAAGGTTATCAAGTCCCTCACTATTGAGCAGAGGTGGGACCAAGTCATTGTTTTGCAAGTCTCAAGTAAGTCTCAAGTCTTTATCCTCAAGTCTCAAGTCAAGTCTCAAGTAATGTCAGGCAAGTCAGAGTCGAGTCTCAAGTCACTGGTGTAAAAGTCCAAGTAAAGTCACAAGTCTGAAATTTTGAATTTCAAGTCCTTTCGAGTCTTTAAAAAAAAAAAAAACGAAAAAAAGCATGTTGCAGTTATATGCTAAATGTAAATATTAGACCATGTAATTTTTAAATCTGTGTTTTTCTCAACACATGACAAAATAGTGAACTTAGAAAATATACACAAATTGTGAAATTGCACCTCTATAAAATGCAGCTCAATTAAACTTAGCTCCAAGAATAATTTTCACCGACAGTTCTGAGATAAGCTGCATGTTATTCTTGGATGCGGTTGTAGGACCGGCTTTAAAATCGCATGACAAAAATATCATACATAAATAAATGATATTTTTTAAAAAAAATATCATTAAAAAAAACTGCATCACCAACGTAGCCTGGAAAACTAGTTAGATGAAGTCAGCTATCTCATCGTAGCATATTTATATGCATATTTATAATTATACGCTTCTTGGAGTGAGTGCATACACTCGTGAAGTTTAGTAACTTCCGGTCACTGCAACAAGCCCAGGTACAGTTTACCGACGGATGGGTGCAGGACCTTGAGATGCACCGTGTAGAAAGTAAAGACCATCGTACGTATCATAAGTTTACCAGTCTCACAAATTGTCATCATAAATACACATTCGTTAACTGTTTATTAATAGGACCTTTGAGCTCAACGATAATTAATTAGCAGTGGAAATAATTTCTGGTAGCATTACAGAAATATAGCAGTGACAATAATATTGTATGTTGTAATCGCACTGGACAATTAGTGATACAAAACAACTGTTTTATCCTGTGAATAAAAGTATATGTGTGGCGGAGGCGTGGCCCCGGGCGCAGCTGCTGGGGAGGAGTGGAGCAGAAGGCTCAACAGGGCGGCGCTGCGAGGCCGGTAAGAACAGCTGATGGTGTTTATGTACTGATGATGGTCTCCCTCCGCTGTGTTTATAGTGAGACGGGGAGGAGCGGCAAGAGGATCAGCTGGGCTCGTGAGCTGTCAGGCTGTGCGACTGAGTCAGCTGTCAAACATACAATCAATAAATGTGGAAATTGACCGTACATACCTGCGTGTGCGTGTATTTGTGCCTGGTGTATTCCACAAGATGTTTTTGTCAATGTACCATAATAACAGAAGCGAAACGCAATATTGTGTCAGGACAATTCACTATTTATGCACAATAAACAAAGGAGCATAGCGCGACAATTTCTGTTCAGCGCCAGACTTGCTTGTAACCTATATCACCAATTATGTTAAGAAAAATGACGCATTAACTACAACAGAAGACTGACCTTTGTGGAAATGCTTGGAGCAGACTAACCTGTGAGCTGGAGTGTTCTGGGACGTTATATTTGGTCTTTGAATGGCTGCAATCCAGGCCACCCGTCGCCTCTTTGTTACTTCGGAAACATGGCTCGAACAATTTCTCTTTCAACGACGTAATCCGATTAAAAAAAAAAAAAAAAAAACGATCTCTTTACCCGTCGGCTTCCCGTGGCTGTCATGCGACCGGCTATTGCAGTTAATAATACAACAGCTTCTTGACATTTTTGTGTTTCTTTTTATCGCTGTGTGACTGATTTTAATTGAAAGCCTGCGTGCGCTAGTACCTCTTGCCACGAGTTCCCAGAATCCTTTGCGGTTCTACCCGTGAATGACGTCACATTTTATATTTGGGGTAAAATATCAAGTCTTTTCAAGTAAACCGGTTCAAGTCCAATTCAAGTCCCAAGTCATTGGTGTAAAAGTCCAAGTCAAGTCACAAGTCTTAGAAACATTTTTTTCAAGTCAGTCTAAAGTCATAAAATTAATGACTCGAGTCTGACTCGAGTCCAAGTCATGTGACTCGAGTCCACACCTCTGCAAACTACTGAAGTGAATCTAAGGTCTATGCGGAGTCAGAATCTTATCCACAAATGCAAATCTCCAGTACAGTTAATGCAAATAGAGTGATAAAGCAAAATGTGACTGGAACTTTTGTTCATGAAATCGCTGTCGGCAGGCCGGACAGGGAGTGTGGACCCAAATGCAGGACCTACAGCGGAGACATGAACTCAAACCATCCAACTTTATTGGCGGCTCACAGAAAAACTGAAGCACAAAGTAAAACTAAGCCTAAACTGGGAAAATAGGACTAAAACCTCATGCAAGGGCGATCACACAGCATATGAGGGACGACAGCGGACACTGACTCTGGAGGATGCAGTGGCGGCTCCACTGCTGAGGTTGCCAGTGCGGCTCCACTTGGATATGGCGTCCCGAGAGTGGCGGCTCCCGAGGATGGCGTCACCACTGGAGGGATTGCAGTGGCTGCTCACGGAGGATTGCAGTGGCGTGCTCCACTGGAGGATGCAGTGGCGGCTCCACTGGAGGATGCAGTGGCGGCTCCACTGGAGGATGCAGTGGCGGCTCCACTGGAGGATGCAGTGGCGGCTCCACTGGAGGATGCAGTGGCGGCTCCACTGGAGGATGCAGTGGCGGCTCCACTGGCAGGATGCCAGGCGCCTGCGCGCGGCGGCCCGGGGAGCGTGGGAGGAGTGCAGTGGCGGATGCACTGGAGGATGCAGTGGCGGATGCAGGAGCGGATGCAGTGGCGGATGCAGTGGAGCCGCACTGGAGGATGCAATTCTGGAGTATTGCACTGGAGATGCCACTGGAGATGCAATGGAGCGATGCACTGGTAGGCTGCACTTGGAGGATGAAACTGGAGGAAGAGCTTCAGGAGACTGTGCGAGGAATGACAAGTGCACCCCGGTTGTAGTGGAGGCTTGTAACGGGGTGGAGCGAGTGGCACTGCCTGAATGCTTTGGGTGTAGTGGATGGTGGTGGGGGGAAGGGAAAACAGTTGGAGTGTGATGATGCGAACTTACGGGCGATCTGAGTGCGCAGGCGGCGACTGAGTGGCAGACCCGAACTATGGACTGGAGTGCGATGGTAAGAGGTGAAAATGGAGCGTGGGTGGAGTTATGGCTTGTGCCATGCGGGGACACAGGAAGACGACACGCCTGCAGAAGGCTGGGTCATTGCTAGAGAGCTTCAGGAGGTGGGAGCTACGAGGACTTAGTTGAACGGCCATCTGAATGACAAAGGTTTCGACAACAGAAAAAAGAGTCTATACTAACACACAGTCAGTGCGATGTAAAGTCAGACAACGCCTCCGGGCCTGTGCGGGCTTGGCGCGAGGACTGCGTACCGCGCTTGTGATACGTCGGTTTCTTTTTTGGATGATGGGCTCTGACGGGGCCGAGCCAGCTCAACATCCGGCCCCCTTCATGGCATGGGTGCCAGCTATGAGCTGTTGGGGATGAGGTGGAAGCTCATTTTCGGATAAATCATGTTCGAGGTGGTGGCACCCAACGCGCACTGAAGAGTGAGACCAGGGAAGACCAGAGATTAAACGCTTTGTAGTCTGGTTTGCCAAAGCACGGCGACAACTTCCTTCCCTCATGTTCGAGCCACAGATGCAGGAGTCTTTCTAGCAGAGTAGATTATGTTCCAGACGCAGTCTTTTGGTGGGTTGAGTGCTGCGGCCATGTCTGGTCCCGTCGTCACTGTCATGAATGCGTGTGCGGCAGGGCAGGGATTGGATCCAAACCAAATGCAGGACTCAGTGGATGAATCAAATCACAGCTGTTATTGGCTGGGTCCACAGAAAAAAAAAACCGGCATACAAGATCAACTAAGCCTAAAGGGGCCCGGGAACCGACTGACTAAAACTTCCAAAGGGAGATCCACACAGCCATGATGGGACAACACGACACTGACTCCAGAGAAACACAGGGTTTAAAACATGGGCGCGTAACGCGGGGAATGAGACAGCAGGCGGGCACAGCTGGGCAGAAACTCAGGCGGACTTTTAACAGTTATTCAAATGTCACTAAACATGTAATTACACTACTGGTTAAAGTGAATACTGACCTGACCGACTTCCTGGAACTTTTTCAGTCTGAAAAATGGGCACGTGTTGTCCTTCAAGCACAGCTTGTGGCTGCCTCTCTCCAGTGGTGCAAATGCTTGCCAGAGCTTAACAGAAAATGTTTATATTGTTAAGGGGGGTGTAAAATGTGTACACAAAATAGAACAGAAGTCAAAATATAAATACCTCCTGAGATCAAAGTTCTCCATCAACAGCAAGCACCACCATTTTACGCAAGTAGGGCATGTCTGACTGTAAAAATATTAATATGAACAATGTTTTTAACAACTTTCAAAAGATCTCAAGACTCCATTGCTGTGAAAGTAATAGAATACTTACTATAGTATAGTCAATGAAGCATCCATTGCCACGTACAGAGGCAGACTATTTGGAAGAAAAAAATAAAAATGTCATTTTTTTTAGAAGCTTAAATTAGCTTCTGTATGAATCTCAAGAGAAGAGAAGAGAAAGAAATTACATTCTAGCATGAGGTCCTACAGTCAACTCCATAGTCTTGCTTGGAAAACCCTGTATTACATTGAAAATAAAGGCTCGTTAATAAAATCCCTTTAAAAGAAGACTAGTGTAATTCATATTATTCACCATACACTTAAACTAGCACATACCTTCAAGTCAAAGCTCTTTTTTTCTGACCACTGCCCGGGACTGATCTTCACTGCAAGATTCCTTTTTTTTTTTTTAAAAAACAGTTACATTCACAAGTTAACAGACATCATCATGACGGGTGTGAAATGTTTATTGCTAATAGCACCAACTGTAACTACAGGCCTTAGGAACACGACCTCAACAAAAAAGCATAACAAAATGAAAAAGTACAGTCACATGCTCACATTTGGTCAAAATAAAGCATTTACAGCTGTAAGTTAATGTTGGCATATTTTATAAACTAATTTTTAATGGTGTTTTATGTTAAAATAGAACACTGGAAGACCCTATTTATGTCTGAAACTCATCTAAAGACAGTATCACTGACTTGATCATAATTTGAAGATGAGAATAAAATGTTGAAGCATCATGCTGATATATCCATCCATCCATCCATTCGCTTCCGCTTATCCTTTTCAGGGTCGCGGGGGGCGCTGGAGCCTATCCCAGCTGTCATAGGGCGATGGACTGGACAGGTCGCCAGTCTGTCGCAGGGCTAACACACAGGGACAGACAACCATTCGCACTCACATTCATTCACACAGTTACACCTAGTGGCAATTTGGATTATCCAATTAACCTATCCCCACAAGCTGCATGTCTTTGGACGGTGGGAGGAAGCCGGAGTACCCGGAGGGAACCCACGCAAACACGGGGAGAACATGCAAACTCCACACAGAAACTTGCTGATATAGTTTATAGAAAAAGCATGTGAGTGTACTGTATGTGTGAACACTCAAGATCAGCAGAACATGATCTGGGATGCACTTAACCTGGAACACTGAACAGGTTCCTGAAAACTCCGGAACAAACCAAAAATGCTTATAAAAATGTGACCTCAAAAGTGAAACATATTGTTGGCCACCAAATCCTGCCTTGGTGTATAATGGGTCAAGAAAGAGGATTTCTCTTTTAGGTGGCTTCAGTACCTAAAAGACAGTTAGCCATGACTTCAAACCTGAAAACAATGTCATTGCAAGTGATCACAATCAAAGACTTTTGAAACTGCGTCATAAAAGCTTGAATACATCTCAGACACATAGCAAAATTCTAACAGTTTGTACGTGTCAAAAAACAAGACTTACACACAACTGGAAATGACCAGGTGTCCAGAGAGGGAGAACTATGATGTCCATCCTCTGAGCATCAGTCTGAAACAGAATTGTATTTTTAAGTATCCTGTATATGAACTCGCACCAAAGTTATAAAAAAAATCATTTGGATTACTTGCTTGTTTCTTTAAAGGACGGTACACTTACAGGAAAGGACTGCAATGGATCACAGCCATAGGGTGCAAGCCAAGTCCGGGTGACATACAGATTTTCTATGTAAATGCTTATCCCCTAGAATGTTAAAAAAACAAAAAACATTTAAAACAACAACTCTTTCAATTAAAGCTTGACAATCATCATATACAACTTACAGTACCTTTGACTGAACAATTTTAGTGATAAGCTCAAAACAGCCATTTCCAATCTGAAACAGAAAAAATCATGATAACAATGAATGTACACTTTATTTTTTCATATTCGTAGAAAAAAAATACTTACAGTCGATTCCATTTGTTTGTTTAAACCCAGTGTCCAAAAATCTGACCGCGTGAGGCATCCAGAAGACGTTTCAACAATCAGCTCATCTTTGGGTCTGCTGATGTCCAGAACATAGTTGAGCTAAAAAAAACAGAGAGGTGTCATAGACTGTGGATGACCAAATCAGATAAGCACTAAAAGTTGCACTTTGCGACATCTGAAAACTTTAACATACAAGCTGTTGTTGGCCAGGGTGCGGTACAAAACACCATGATGAACGGCTGGCCAAAATGTTCTCAGGCTTTGTCAGAGCTTCGCACGGTGGTCCACACAGGTCAGGAAAAGTTGCATCTGTTGACCTTCGATTGGCTTTCTTGTTGTCAACTCTTTCCTGAGGTTCTATAGGGATTTTAACAGGTTTCAGACAAAACACTACATAGAATGCATATTAAATGCAAGAAAAATAAGCACTATCTATAGAAGGAAATTCATTTGAAACAGCATGTAACAAATTCTTTTATGAGCCATCAACTACAACAAGATAATGAATGCAAGATTATTATTTCACCTATATATGAGAATCACTATTCAAAATAAGAAATTTTACCAGAGTCACCAGACGCTGAAGGTGCTGGGTTCAACACCGTTTCTGTGATTTCTCTGGGTTTATTGCACACCAGTGGGGCTAGGTACACAAAGAAAAGAATATACACACAGATAGGAACAAATATAACATGTAAACAATGGTGGCGTTCTGGTCATGACACAATGCATGTACTTACCTACGACAGCTTGACCCAGTGCCGACAATGAGATATTGATCTTTCCAAGTCGACCATGTCTTAGCTGCCTCTCCAGAAGTTTCTTGTTGGTGACAGTGTTATAATGATGATTTATATTTCTCATCAGAAACACATGTGTGGATGGACTCATATTACTTAAAAAGTAATTGCTTTTCCTCATGTTTGCAAAGAACTGTTCAACAACTTGACTGTTCAGCCAGCCTTTCAGCTCCAGGACAAGTTGAATTCTGCGTAATATGTCCTTGGGATCTTTTGTATTTCCCTCATGAAATCTGTCATACAGGACATAATGGTCAGATGATCCAGTGACAGGATGAGGATTTTCATTTACACTATCCATCCTTTCATGTAGCCATGGAAGATTCACTTTCAGGCTTCCATCCTGTGCAGCCTTGACATTTTCCTCAGTGGGCTCAGCAAGTCGACCTTCATGTGGATGAAATGGCAGTTTATCAGGAACCCGCAAATTGGTGTGTGCTGCCAAACCCCTCGCAAAATCGTAAACACAGACGTTTGGCATGTGCTTCCAGGACAGGAGAAGGTCAGCAAAATCCCGGGGACTTTCAGCACGAAGATTAAATTTAACACTGTATACAATGCCATGTGGACATAGTATTACAGACCATCCTCCTGCAAGCAAAGATTTAAAAAGTTGTTTGTAATTGTAATTACATTTTTTAATGCTACTTCTAATAATCGCTAAGTGATGCTTACCAGAGGCACCCCATATGCTTTGAAAGACCTTATCATATGTCTGCCTGCTCTTCATCTTCTCCCTCAGTCTGGTGATGAGATCAAAGCGGGAGCCTTTGGAGTCGATGTTGCATGCTTTACACAATTTTCTTACCACTCCAACCTGACAGCAATTAGGGAAAACTGTAAATGGAACAACCCCAGAACTTTATGTCACATATTCTGAAAACTTCAAAGCAATGTTACCTTTTGTTTGGCAAGTTCATCCAACAGACGGTCTTCTGTGACACTGCTAAGCTTTGCTTCATGTGAAGAGCTTGTTCCTACTTTTTTAAACTCTGTGTTAAGCACAATGTCACTTGTTCGAGTTTCACTCCCGATCCATGGTGCCCAGTGTGTAACTTGGTGGAACGGAAAATGGATTCTTCACACCGCCTACAGAAAATGGCATGTTTTTAATTACAATCTAAATTACTTTAAAACACTGAATGACTTTCAAAAAGTTTTTGCCATCACTCACTTGGAAAAAACCCACGGCTTATCATTTCCAGGTGAATAGAGTTCCAAAAACCTTCAATGTCATGTTCACCATTGAAGTCTTCCGGGGCTTTGAGGTCACTCACTATAATAAATTGACTCATAAAAACATGCACATAATGTACACAATGAACTATATACACAAATGTACATTAAACTTACCTGCTAACTTGAACACCCCTTTTCTGTGTAAGTCCATAACTACCACAGGGGGGTGAAACCCACAGTTTATGCAGGAGTACATGTATTCTGCGTCAGTCAAAGCCTCAAAATGGCAATAAGCATGAAAAATGGTATCCCGAGTAGGGATGGGTACCGGTGTCCGGTGCCATGATGGCACCGGTTCTGACATAAACGGTAGTAACCAGACCGAAAAGCAGCGCACATTTCGGTGCTTTATTTCGGTGCTTTTTTTCCTGAGCTGTGATACACTTCTAGCCAATCATTTTACGTTTCCCAGGATAGTAGGCGGGGCCAGGTACGTACGTTCAGTTAGAGCAGAGCTACAGATTAAAAATGTCCAAGGCGAAGCGGTCAAAAGTCTGGCTGTACTTCACAGCAAAATATGCAAACTCAGCAGCAACAAGTGCTTTAAGCTGATACTGTGATACTGTCAAAGGAGGTAACACCTCAAATCCGATGAAACAGCTGGCGACGCATAGCGTTTTTTTTAAAAGCCGAGAAATGCGCCGTATTTGATAGCTTGCTGCGAGACCTCACACTGTGCACGTTGGGTGGGTTGCCAGTTATCGGACCCGGAGCAACATCCCCCGAAAACCCGAAGAATAGAGTCCTGGTCCCTAGCCCTGCCAGTGTAGCAGGGATGATGATGGCAGCAGAAGCCGTTCTTCTCTGCGTGAGTCGCTTAATGTTGTTCGAGTGTAATTTACGTTGAGTAGGTGAACTAGCAAACATCATCATAGCTACATGCGGCTGTCTTCTTGTTTGATGGCAGATACTCCCTTCACCCTGGCCAAAAAGGCTAAAATGACCAAAGAAAAAGTGGGAAACAGCTGAACATGAGAGGTTTTTGGACAAAGTTTGTGTTTTTTTTTTTCCATTGATTAAGCACTGCTTCCAGCCAAGAGTGATACCATATATGCCCCATAGCTGCAGAAAAGGCTAACATTGTTATCTTTTTACAAAAAAAAACAAACAAACAGCTGAACATGAGAGGTTTTTGGACAAAGTTTGTGTTCTCCATTCTTTAAGCACCGGTTCGAGCACCGTTTAAGCACCGGCACCGTTTCAAAAGTACCGATTTGGCACCGGTATCGGATAAAACCTAAACAATACCCATCCCTAATCCCGAGAAGGAAACTTCACTCTTCTTAAGCCCTCCAATGAGTCAATGACCCTTGAAGCAGATACATGGTTCTGTAATATGACAATAGGGTGAAGAAGACTATGATTACACAGATATTTAAATTTGGGCACCAAAATATCATAATGACACAAACACATTTTTAAAGCAATCTTCAGATGAGTATATTTTATTATTGTGATCCTCACCTGCAGATTTTCTCTCAAAAAAAGGCAGAGTTCAAGAGACAAAACAACATGGTTGTCAAAGTTGTGAAGCCCATCTGTCCACTCCTGGTACCTGTAGACCATGTGGCACCGAGGACACGATCTATGGTGTGTTGAAACATCTGTTAAAGACAAATCACATTAATGTCAAAACATTAGTATAGGAACAATTATAACTAATTATTTCACACTGATGTTTAATCTTATTCATTAAAACTTACTCTCAATCACTCCCATCATGCTGACAATCCTCGCTTTATTGGTAACTAGAACAGCCTCATCAAGTTTTGGGTGCTCTGGGCACACTTGGCACAACGTTTCACATGGAAAGAGCTGTTTCTGATGATCCATTTTCTGTGAGATGACATTTTCTGGAAGAGATCCAGGTATTTTTTTCTCTTTAAAAATATAGCGTATACTCCTTTCGACGGCAGCATTGTCCTCAAAGGAAGAACTCTCCTGAGTCATCTGTGATGGGGTGCCTGATGATAGTGGTACAGTTGATTTGAAGATGTCTCTCTGTGTCTGGAAGAGATGCCATTTAGCTATGTTTTTATGAGGACATGATATTCGAGGCTTTGCACAAGCACAATGCCAGGTGTTCCTCAGAGCATTGTAAGTCACAAATATTCTGCCAAGACGGCAGAAACTGTGTATTTCCGGCTCAAATACAGACAAACAGATCTGTGTTGAGGATCCACCAAAATCCACCCTCACACAAAGTGGAGCATGTGCCATCTGGGCAGCTTTCTGTCTCTTTATGCATGTAGCAGCTTTGGCCTCTCCAAAAAATTTAAGGTCCACCATTTCCATCACGATGTGCTCTTGAAGAAAAACCTCCTTTACAGTTTCTCGGCAGTAATCTAGTGAGCGAAGGTGCTCACATAAACTGAAGCCTAGTCCGCTCCGCTGGGCCAGCAACTGGTATTGCTGACATTCCTCCAGCTCACATCTGATATTGTGAGACATCCCCCATGTTTTCCTCTGAACGTGAACTGGCACAGAAAACCCATGGCCAGTTCTCTGCACAGCAAATAACCCTGTAGTTTCATCTACACAAACACACTGCAGATGACTGGCCAGGCAAACATCTATTGATTGGTTGGAGTGCTTCCTCATCATGTGAGCCTTGTAGTTTTTGGTATGAAGAGCAAGGCCACAGTGAGGGCATGTCATTTTCATGGACTTTCCATCAGCTGCAGTCTTATTGAACACAGAGGGTAGAGCATATGAATGTTCTAACAAAGACTCAGAAAATGGTTCAGATCCCAAAGACAAAACCTTGGGGGGGAGACGGGGCTCCTCGAAGAGTACTGCCGGAGGAATACGGGTCTCCTCGGAGAGTTCAGCGGGGAGCAGTCCTGATAATGGTGGCTGACTTGGTATTGAAGAATGCTGACAAGACAATAAATGCCTTGCCATATCCCCACGCCGTATGATTGTAAGATTACAGACAGGGCGGTGAAAGTGTCCTGTTGTCCTACAAGGCTGCCTGCACCGGCATATCATTTTATCTGTAAGAGAAAAAAACAAACAAACAAACAGATGTAATTTAAATGTAGTTGTATAGAATGCAATCAATTTGTCTACAAACAAAAACATCCAAGCCAACCTCAATAATGAAAGTTAAATGGTATGGATCACAAAAGTTATGTCTAGGAAAGTGGTGAAAAGTAAATAAAAATATATTTTATAAAAACACTATTTTTGTTGCAGATGAATGAACTGAACTGTACAATATCAACAGCAACTTTTAAGTCAACAAAGATACTGCAGAAGTGCTTAAAAAAGTGCATATTTATAACTATAAAGTATATTTAATACAAACATACCTTTGAAAGGCAAAGCATTTTTTATATGCACACTTAGATGCTCCTCAATCTTTGCCCTGACAGTAGGGCTGAAAGTGGGGCACAGAGGGCAGTGAAAGAGTCCTCTGCAACACGTGTTGCATTCCTGCAATTCTGGCTTTAAGCCCGAATTCCAGATTGATGTGTGCATCTAAAACAGAGAGAGAAACAGATAAACACCATATATACATTTAAGTTAAGGTTTTAGCAGAAATAACAATTTACAGTTGGCATGTAATAGATTTGGGAAGAAAATCCTTGAAAAACCCCCCACAAATATTTTACAAGACACTTTAATTTGTGAGACATGTTTCTATTGACATATAACAGTCAATTGAACAGAGGCTAACTAAAATCTGGGCAATAAAAAAGCTGTACAGAATAGAATGACGAATAGAAGTATTGATAAATATATAAATCTGTTTGTGACGAAATTTACAGTGTTGACGCTAACCAAAGGTGTCACAAGTACACACGTTCCTTACTACAGTTTAGATACCTCTGTTTAAAAAGCACCGACTCGACTTTTTAGTCAAGTGGAAGTAAGAAGTACAGGGTCTAAAATATAATTTATGTACAAAATTTTGAAGTAATCTTGCGTCCAAAGCACGCGTGCTGATTTACAAATGTACGGATTACAAAGTACAGATACGCGTGCAAAAATGTGAGAAGTAGAAGTATAAAGGAGTATACAGTAGGCACAAAAAAGTACAGCAGTAAAGTAAAGATACCAGAAAATTCTACTTAAGTACAGTATTGAAGTATTCGTTATTTCGCATCTCTGACGCCAACAATAAATCATACTCTAATGCAAAATGTGGATTTTGCTTCTTCTCGCCCACAGAAGCCGTTAATCCAGCTCTCTTACTGAAACCAGGCCCAGGAAAAAGCATATCTGTGTGTTTCTCTGCCATGGAGCACGATGAAAAAACATTAAAATAAGGAGGAATGTTGTTGTAACGCAAAAAAAGTGGCAACATGATCATTGTAAGAAAACTAGACTATTCCTAGAATTATGAAATCACTAACGGCAAATTTATTTAAGAAAGACTTAACCAACCTTTGCGATCAACTTGCAAGACTTCCACGGTATCCATGCGTGTTTCCGGCTACTGTGGAGGTCACGTGTTTCCGGTTAGTGTGGAGGTCACGTGTTTCCGGTTAGTGTGGAGCTCCACAGTGGCTGCAGCCAGACCCTTCTCCTCCACAGATGACTACCACAGCCTCCTGCAGAAGATTGCAGCACTGGAGACAAAAATTCATCGCTTAGAAGTAAACTTGGAGGTAAATGGACTGTGTGGAAATGAAACAACCTTGCCTTTGACTCAAAACAATGGCGATGAGCAAGCTAGCACACAGCTAAGGAGCACAGATAACATGACCAAGAAAGTAGACTTTGTGCACTATTATAAATCCTCAAGCGATAATCCCCCCTTGGACTGTCTTGGTGCAAAACCAAGACATAAATCATGTCTCCTGGAAGGGGTAGGACGTATCACAGGCAGGGCACAGCGAGCTGAAATCTCTGAAACCGACTGGCCTTCACTTCCTACGAGACAGAGAAGCTCTTCTACCCCTGTATACGAGAGGAAACAGGACTGGACAACCGTGAATAGGAAGAATAACAACAAACCTCCAAAACAACTGAATGTGAAACTGCAGAACAGATTTGCTCCACTATCAAAGGACCCTGGATCTATATCGGACAACCATCCATCTAAAAGCAGCGAAGTAAGGTCTGAAAATCTGTTGAATAGCAAAAGACCACAGGGAAAGCTAAAGGCTAGGCCTGAAACTCTGATTGTGGGTGACTCTGCCGTAAAGGATGTACAAAGGATGTGCGGTAAGAACACTAAAGTCCTCTGCTTTCCTAATGACATGGTCAACAACCTGAAGGAGAGAATTCTTCAAATTGCAGATGAATATCCAACTGTGACAAACATTGTCCTGCATACAGGGTCAAACGATGTGTCCAAACAACAATCGGAGGTTCTGAAACGGGACTTTATTGGATTATTAAACACTGTAAACTCTCTGAATGCAGCTGTATTCATCAGTGGGCCTGTACCGCCGGTCAGAGGAGGAGACGAGAGATTCAGCAGGTTGTTTACACTGAATTATATCAGCATGTGCTGACCACTCAGTGCATTTTATCAACAACTTTAATATTTTTTGGGAACGCAGGCATCTGTTTAAAGCAAATGGCTTTAATTTTAACAAGTCAGGGGTGAAACTGTTCACCTCCAACTTGTTTTATTCCATACGTCATCCATCTGTGCTTGGTGCCAAGGCTGGGATAAACGAGGAGTTATCTCATAAAGAGGAACAAACAGTACTCCAAGAACAGACAAAGCTGGATCCCAGAGTTACCAAAATCACCTTTCAAATTACTTTAACACATAACTGTAGTACATACATCTGTATCCTACAATCACTGCTATTAATATAACAGCAGTCATGAGATAAACAAATAACAAAATTAAGCTGTCTTTTTTACTCGTTTGTGTTTTTGTTTTATTTTTTATCAGTAACATTTAATACAGGTTTTTTTCTACATGCTTTTTGGGGCGACTGTGGCGCAGGAGTTTGGGAAGCGCATCTGTAACCAGAAGGTCGCCGGTTCGATCCCTGGACTCTCTGTCCTGGTCGTTGTGTCCCTGGGCAAGACACTTTACCCTATACTGCCTACTGGTGCGATATGGCAGCTGTGGCTACAACTGTAGCTGCCTCCACCAGTGTATGAATGTGAGAGTGAATGAATAGTGGCATTGTAAAGCGCTTTGGGTGCCTTGAAAAGCGCTATATAAATCCAATCCATTATTATTATTTTGTCATCCCTAGTGAAAATGGGGTTAATTGTTTTTTATATAATATGTTTAGAAATTGAATTTTAGCACATGCAAAACATCTATGCACTTATAAGACAGGCACAAATAAAAACTTATAACAAACAAGATGTTTCCACTGACCTTTTGTCAGAGCTGATGCTAAATGTTGCTCTTTTGTTATCTCAGAAATGTATATTTGTGGGTACAGAATTAGAGCGCATGGGGATTTTTCCTATAGTTGTGTTATTGGATGCAAACGTCATTATGTCACGATCATAGTGCACGGGTAACTTTCCTTTACATTTGACTAGAATAATCCTGTGAGACGTTTGCCTTTATACTGACATTTGGGTTCCCCGGTTCTTTTCTTCTTTAGTTTACATGTAACAATACTAAACTTAGCTACACTCTTTGTCATGCGACTCTTACGATCATATCTTCCTTGACCATTACAAATGGCTTTGACCTCTTTATCATCACTAAGGATGAATGTGTTAGTAAACTTACAACTGCTGTTAACATCATAGATCTGCCTGTTTTTTATTTCTGTATCACATTTTTCCGCACTCATCTTAGCATCTACATGTTGACGTCTGAACTTTTCATAAGGGGTTTCTTTCTGCTGCTGTTTGGGTTGAAGATTGGCTGCTTTTGAGAGTCCAGTGTCAAAGAGCAGCACAAGCAGCAAACCAGCAAACATGATTCTCATTGTTTCCTGGAGAAGGAAAAACAGGAACATTTTATAGATTAAGAATTGAAAGCAGCAAAAATATTGTCACTGTAGTGATGGAAATAATTATTTGATCTCCTGTTGAATTTGTAACTTTGCTCACTTACAAAAAAAGGAACAGTCACTAAATGTTGTATTAGTTTGATTTTAATGGAGAAAGACAGAATATTATCTTGTTCAGGTCTACAATCTCGTGCCACCATGGGCAAGACCAAAGAGCTGTCAGGGGATGAAAGAGACAAGATTTTAGACCGGCACAAGGTCTGAACAGGTGTATGGACATCTGAGGGAATGAAAAGGCACCAACTGTTCATGCATTTATTCAGAAATGGAAGATATTTAAAATGACCTTTAGTCGTCTCAAGCTTCATGCAAGATCTTGCTTTATGGAGTGAAGATTATCATGAGAAAGTTGTGGGATCAGCCACAGCTACAAGAGGGAAGCTTGTTAATGAGCTGAAGGCAGCTGGGATCACAGTCATTTAAAACATTGGTAACACACCATGCTGTAACAGACTAAAGTCTTGCGGCACATCCATGGTCCGCCTGTTCAAGGAGAAACATGTATAGGCCCATCTCAAGTGCCAGTGAACATCTAAATGATTCAGGGAAGCCTTTGGAGAAAGTGCTGTGGGGAGATGAAACGAAATTCCAATTATGTGGCTTTAACTGACCTTTTGAAATAGGAGTGTGATGCAAAAAATAGCATCCCCGCAGTCAAGCAGAGAGATGGAAACATTATGATGTGGGCTACAGGACGACTTAGTCGGGGTTCCAAGCAGTCAGGAAATGTGACATCGTCAGACTGCAGGCCACGGATTGGCTTGTCAGTCGCGGCACTCAATGAGTCATGAGACGGTGTCTTTCACTAAAATCAAAACTGCAGTTTTTTTAAAACCCTGCAACAAGGCAAATAGCTGCACAACACCGTGGTTTCCAAGTGTGACAAAAAGCCACAGATACATCATCGCTGCGACGTCTTCCTTTGTTGTGGCATTCGTGTTGCTCATAAATGACAACATGGACATCGGGCCGCTTTGCTGTAATGACCCCACGCACATTAGGTGGTACTTGATTGTAATGGAAAATGAGTCACAGCAAGCTGATCTGAGTATGTACTAATGGAGAAGTGCTATAAGATCACGGAGTGGTCTAGTCAGTCTCCAGACATCAGTACTGTAGAAAATCTGTGGAGGGAGCTGAAGTTTCAACTTTCCAAGTGGCAGTCAAGAAACTTACAGGATTTAGAGAGTTTCTGTAAGGAGCAGAGGGTTAATGTTTGTGTGTCCTCACTGTAAAGACTGCAGGTTACTGGAGCGTGTCGTGTCATGTTTCCTGTTGCTCTGAGGTTCATCCAACAAATACACAAATCATTTACACTAATAATAACACCTCCCCCACTTAAGTGTGTTCAACAGGAAGCTAAAAGTTGTTAGCTGTTAAAGTGTTCAAAAAACAGCAGGAGCACTAAGTTCTCCTCCTGCCTTCAGCCCAACCGTTGAGCGCGATGACAAATAGAGCCGCAGAATTTTGCTGCTGTGTAATTAAATTGAGACGTGGGGTCAAAATTCCCACCTAGATTGAGTGAGATGAAATAGAAATCGGCTCTCCTCTAACTGACTTTATAGAAATCATTACAGAAGCTGCATTTATAACTGTTATTAAATAACAGCAGCACACGAGAACTAAAGTGTAATCCCAGCACATTTCGCTTCGCTTGCACTGATTCTTTAGAGATGACGACTGTGGTGGGTAATTAAGGGCAAACAATATACAAGTCGCGTGAAAAATGGAGGCTGCATTACCTTTCCAAAGCTTCCTTTCCCGATGGCCCGCAGTATCTGGAAGTGGTCAAAGTTTACTGTGGAGAAAATGAGAAGCAGTTAGTGAGAACGTGTCAGTTTGAGCTGAGCTATAAAACAGGGAACATGACATGTACAGCACTGTGCAAAAGTCTTGAGCCATCCCTCATTTGCTTCCAGGGATCCGGACTTCCCTGTAATCTTTAAAGTGGTATTAAGGAATAGCTCTCCAGGCTTTTTAAAGTGTTTCTGATTTTTAATCCAGGGCTTGTATTTGACCACTTTTTGTCTGTTAAGACCCTTCACACTAATCTCTGAAACATTCAAACATAAACAGACACCTAAGTCACGGAAAGGACCAGAAAACTTAACAAAGAACCAATTTTAAATTGTATCTGTACACATTTACTTGCAGCCTATTGCAAAAAAACAAAAGCCCACATCATTTGTTCTCACTTCTTTAGTTGAAGAATGCAGTTAATAACACCGTTAACACAGACTGACCTGGCAAAACACGAAAAAATAAGGGGGTGGTTCAAGACTTTTGCTCGGTACTGTATGAGAAATGCAAATGTGCACTTCACAATGTATCGCTGCACTTCGGCAGTACTGTGAAGATTAAATGTTTTTTCCTTCCCGATGCATGTGAAAGGTTAAGACTTACATCTCCAAATGTACTGGAACTGATTTGAACCAGAGGACTCAGCCACACTGTTACTATGTACTGCATAAACACGTTTACCGATGAAGGTAAAGCAGACGCTGTCCTGACTGTGTGGCTAAATTTTGTGCTGAAAGCATCAAATCAATTGAATATGATTAACTTGCTATGAGAGGTTTTTACTCCAAGTGTGACTTTTTCTGGCTTCATACACCTTTCAGGGTCAAATTCAAGCACTTTGTAAGCACGTTTAATGTCCATTTTCAACATTTTCCAGCACATTACCATAAAAAGGATGCATATTTCACTTCGCATCACCTGAGTAAGACCACGTGAAAGGCCAAATGAATAAGTCTTCTCATCAGATATTGATGCTTCTTTCTTATGTGACACAAAAAACAGGAGGAGACAGATCTTTGCTTGTGTTGTTTTTGAAGTTCATTCATTCAAAACTAACTGTAAGACGCTTAACTACATTGCAGTCTGTGTTATTGTTGTAGACCTAATTATCACCTTTAAAGTGTTTGTGCTAATAACATCATGTAGAGTAAGACAGGCATAGAGAACAGCACTGACTGGGAGAGGCTTTGAACAGATGACATACTCAGATCAATTCAACACTTTAGACTTTAAAAATGCACAAGCGTCTTTCAAAAACCCATTTATTTAATCTATCATCATTGATATTATTATGTACAGTTATAATGTACTGTTCATCTCCCTTAAATAAACAGGCAGCCTTAAAGTGTGAAATAGTCACTTGTCTACTGTCTCAGTGGCTGATAGTGCCCCACAGGCCTCAATGTCAGCTTGAAGCCATTATGTTTCAATTGTTTAATGATAAACAGATTTTGAATGAAAGCGAGGAAACTTCGCTAGCACAAAAAAGTGCCTATTCTTTCTTCCCATATGGTTCAGTCATATTACCGTCATTCCCCCTAAGCTGTTCCTAAAGACACCAGGTTAATACTTGAAAAGGCTGCAGCAATACACAAAAATATCATCAATATTCTGTTTACTTGGTGACAACGTCGCTTTTAGCCTTCAATCAGAAAGCCTGACGTTGGCTAGTTAAGCATCGGGCTAACGTTTAACGCTTTCACTTGAGGGAAGTAACTCGTATTACTGCTACTGCTGTGTAATCTTGGTTCAATTCACAGCATATTCTACAAGTTACCCTGCAATAACTAACTGTTAGAACAGCGCCACCGTATTGTATCGCACTGAGTGCACTTCAATCCTTTATCCCGCGAGTTTGCTAGCTAGCAAAATAATAATACCAATTTTAAACAAATAAGATGTGTAACGTACACACTCGAGAAAATTATTTACTAGTACTTACGCAACTCCCCCGTTGTGAAAACGTACAATCCTTCTTGTATTTTTCGTTTTCCAGCAAACACTCATTAAAACGGCCTCCAGGCACATTAGCGCACTCACCCCCGACTGATCAGGGAGGGGGTGGGGGGTCACACATTGAAACAGACTAACGTGCAGAGGTACAGCCCAGGCAGACAAATGTTGCTTTTAGACTTTGCGACTCGTTTTATTTCTCTATCTGATAAGAAAACTATTCAATCAGATAGTTATTTGTGGTGAATGAAATACGGTTACAGTTTCAAGAAGTTTTAAGCACCAAATCCGAAATCCAAGCACTGCAATATTAAAATCCAATTCAATTTCTTGTTTGCTCCGAAATCTACGACATGACTATATACAGAAAAGCTTGACGTGGTATGCAAAAAAAAAACCCCGAAGACAATACAAATACATGAACAAAAAATGTTTTAACTGTCAGTTATGTCATTTTAAAATTTTCCAAAACTAACATTTTCTTTGATTGACTGATATTAAATTGGTTAGGGTCAAGTCTAGTGTGAACAATATTACACAAGCGAGCACGTGTGTGCGCATGCGCACATATTAGAACCCCTTCGATCGCTTCTCATATGTGCGCATGCGCACATATTAGATTCGCTTCGATCGCTTGTGACGTGATAACTTTACTTTGATCCTTTCTGATGTCATAATTTTACTTTGATTCCAAAACATATAAATAGGAGCGCTCACCTGTTACTTTATGCTTAACGGACGTTGACCTGCAGCAACTAAAACCCTTTTGAGAAGATTTGAGAGCAATTTACGAGAGAAACCAAAACAAGTTCAGTTTTGTTTCTCACCAATTCACAGCGCAAACAGACACATTACACCATGTCAGCCAACCCAGCCTTCGGCTCAGATGAGCTTGGAATATCTAAAGGGACCATTTTGGGAGATCACCACATGGTGGAGGCTTTCCTTGGAGAAGGAAGCTTTGGTGTTGTAACGAAATGTCGCGATACAAAAAACAACAAAACCGTTGCTGTTAAAGTCAACAAAAGCGACCCTGAAATTCTGCTCCAGGCAAAACTGGAAATTTTCATCCTGGAGCAGCTACGACGCTTGGATCCAGACAGGTGCAACATTGTGGAATGGAACGGCTATTTCCTCGATGGAGAGCGCATTTGCTTGAATTTCGAACTCCTCGACCAAAGCCTGTCAGACTACATAGGGGACCGGAATAACCAAGGTCTCCCAATGAGAGAAATCAGGCCAATTTTGCATCAGCTCGCAAATGCTCTGTTCCACCTGGGTTCTGTGGGAATAGTGCATGCTGACCTCAAACCTGTCAACATCATGGTTGTGAACCGCACTGAGTCTCAAGTCAAAGTCAAACTTATAGACTTTGGTATCGCATGTAACACCTCTGCAGTGATTCCTGGTGACTGTGTGGGGACAATTGGTTATTGTGCACCTGAGATTATGCTTGGCACTCCATATGATGAAGCAATTGACATGTGGTCTCTAGGGCTGGTAGCTGTGGAGCTTGCTACAGGGGTGCCTCTCTATCCTGGGGAAGACGATTATGATGTTTTAAAATTCATAATTGAAACCCAGGGTCAGCTACCAGATCATCTCCTAGAGTCTGGCTTGTACACTGACAGCTATTTCATCGAGGATAACCACAACGAACAGCGCTGGATATTTAAAACCCCAGAACAATTTCAATATGAGACAGATTATCGATCCAAGGAAACTCGATCGATAAAACTTAAGTGTCTCGATGACCTCGAACAACTGCTGAAAGTTAGGCGAGGATCGGAAAATGGCCAAACATTATTTGTAAGGCTAATCAAAGAAATGTTGGCCTTGGATGCAAATCAGCGCATAACACCGTCGGAGGTTCTGAAGCATCCCTTTTTCCACCCTGGCCTCTCAAGGAGAACCCCCTGCACTGACATGATAGTACAGGGGGAGAACTCCTTGTGCTCTCTCAGCAGCCTTCAAGGCTGGAAAAGTCATGGATCGCAAAAATTCAGCTGCAGTTTCCAAACTCAGTTGAATTTCCTCAAAAAAGAGACATCAACACCTCAGCCAACCATCTGCCTCTGAAGATGATCTTCAAATAACGAAGGGACCATTTTAGGAGATCACCACGTGGTGGAGGCTTTCCTTGGAGAAGGAGGCTTTGGTTTAGTAACCAGATGTCGCGATAACAAAAAACAACAAAACGGTTGCTATTAAAGTCAACAAGAGCGACCCTGAAATTCTGCTCCAGGCAAAACTGGAAATTTTATCCTGGAGCAGCTACGACGCTTGGATCCAGACAGGTGCAACATTGTCGAATGGAACGGCTATTTCCTCGATGGAGAGCGCATTTGCTTGAATTTCGAATTGCTCGACCAAAGCCTGTGGGGACTACATTGGGGACCGGAATAACCGAGGTCTCCCAATGAGAGAACTCAGGCCAACTTTGCATCAGCTCGCAAATGCTCTGTTCCACCTGGGTTCTGTGGGAATAGTGCATGCTGACCTCAAACCTGGAAACATCATGGTTGTGAACCGCAGTGAGTCTCCCGTCAAAGTCAAACTCATAGACTTTGGCCTCGCATGTCCTGCTTCTGCAGTGATTCCTGGTGACTGTGTGGGGACAATTGGTTATTGTGCACCTGAGGTTATGCTTGGCACTCCATACGACGAAGCAATCGACATGTGGTCTCTGGGGCTGGTAGCTGTGGAGCTTGCTACAGGGGTGCCTCTCTATCCTGGGGAAGACGATTATGATGTTTTAAAATTCATAATTGAAACCCAGGGTCAGCTACCAGATCATCTTCTAGAGTCTGGCTTGTACACTGACTGCTACTTCATCGAGGATAACTACAACAAACAGCGCTGGACATTTAAGACCCAAGAACAATTTCAATACGAGACACATTATCGATCCAAGGAAACTCGATATATAAACTTAGTGTCTCGATGACCTCGAACAACTGCTGAAGGTTAGGCGAGGACCGGAAAATGGCCAATCATTATTTGTAAGGCTAATCAAAAGAAATGTTGGCCTTGGATGCAAATCAGCGCATAACACCCTCGGAGGTTCTGAAGCATCCCTTTTTCCACCCTGGCCTCTCAAGGAGAACCCCCTGCACTGATATGAATAACACAGGGGGACAAAACCTTGTGCTCTCTCAGCAGCAATCATCGTTTGGGTGGCCAGAATTCTAGGGGAGAGCTAGAAATTCTTGTGGAAAAAAGCCCAAAACAATAACATCAACAAAAAACAAGCAATGAATGTGGTCTAAACTTGGGCACAATTTGGCTTGAAATCCATCAACTAATCTCTCAATATTCAAAGCGGAGCAGCAGACAACTTACCATCACATCAGTCATTCAATCAGACCTACAACAAACGTCTTCAGTCTCTCACCCCAACCGGTCGGCAGCAGATGGCCGCCCCGACCTGAGCCTGGTTCTGCCGGAGGTTTCTTCCTGTAAAAAGGGAGTTTTTCCTTCCCACTGTCGCCAAAGTGCTTGCTCATAGGGAGTCATATGATTGTTGGGTTCTCTGTATGTATTATTGTAGGGTCTACCTTACAATAATCATACAGCCTTGAAGTGACTGTGGTGATGTGATTGCTGCTGAATGAATTCGGAAACTAATTGGAAATCTGGATATTAATTAATAAACCTGCTTTGAGCATCAATTAATTGTTGTTTGAAATTCTTTATAAATATATAATATAGTGCCACTCTTCTACTGGTTTAAATTTTGCAAACTGTTTTAAAACTGACTAATGTTATTCATACACTTGAGCATAAACACACGCACAAGTAAATGGCCTGTATTTGTACAGCGCTTTACTTAGTCCCCAAGGACCCCAAAGAGCTTTACACTACATTCAGTCATTCACACTTCACACACTGGTGATGGCAGCTACATTGTAGCCACAGCTGCCCTGAGGCGCACTAACAGAGGCTAGGCTGCCAGACACTGGCGCCACCGGGCACTCTGACCACCACCAGTAGGCAACCGGTGAAGTGTCTTGCCCCGGGACACAACGACCGAGACTGTCGGAAGGCGGGGCTCAATCTGGCAACCTTCCAATTACATGATGAACTGCGAACTCTTGAGCCACGATTGCCCTATACACATATACTTTACAGTACTAGTCAGTGCTTACATAACTAGGTTCTTTTTCCATACTTTTTCATGGCTTACTGGTACAAAATGCCTGTTACTAGAGTTAAATGGCTATCAATGTATTCGACAGTTAGGAACTGTACAAATGCATACAAAAATAACGCTCACCGTAAACTAAAACTGTGCACATAGTTTTTGCCCCTTAGTGCTGCAGTGGTTTCGAGTTGTTCGGTTCTCATCTCTCTCTCTCCTCTCACACACACACACAACACGACTATGTAACGGTTTCAGCAAGAACAACCCCCCCCCCCGCCCCCCTCGCACCTCCCACAGTGGAACACCACCACCACTAGTCTGAACAGCTGACAGAGGCAGCATGGATCCATCCTTTCATGCTATTTATGCCAAATTCTGACCCGAACCATCTGCTGTCAGAGCAAAATCAAGACTCATCAGACCAGGCAACATTTATCCACTTCCAGTCAAATTTTTGAGCTTTGTTCCAGTTTTGAATTTTGGCCCACTGTGTATTTGAGTTTGACACCCCTGCTTTAGCACATAGAGATGATTAAACAGTTTAATTTGAGTTCATTATTTCTAAGGCAGATGCTACACCAGTGAAGGTGCACTTAGCTTTCACACACTGCTTCTGCATTGTGTCTTAGTTTTAGTGGATTAAATAATGACACAGTGTTTGTTTGTTTTTCTTTAGTAACAAATGACCTCAGACCAGCTTGTAATATTTTATAAACAAATAAGCATAAATGCGTAAACTCAGCCTGGAATAACATGGGATAAACATGGGATGTGCATTTTTTTATTTGTTTTTGTTTTTTTATGTAGTTCTGGATGCGTTACTGAGTCTTGCAAGAATGCCAACCTTACCAGCAGCAACTTGTTTGTTTGTTTTTTTTGTTGTTTTTTAATTTAATGAGTGCTGAAAGTTAAGCAACAGCTGTGACAACGAGAGAAGATGGAGCCAATTAGAAACAACTGTGAAAATGTACAATATGTAAGCTAAGAAAGCAAAGTGTAGCAATGTTGCCATCATTTTTGTTATTGTGGTATTTTTTTCAACATTCACTGAAAATCACTTCTCTCATATTTCCTCTTTATTATTTTCATCACTGTTTAAGAAACGTAACAAAGTCTTATAAAGCATCTAAACCAGCATCATGAAGTGATGTTTAAAGATCGCAGCAAGCTTACAGCTCTCTCAACTCAAGAGCAACATTCAAAGTGCACAGGCTGAAGGAAATTATTGATTTTATCACATGCAATTACAATACGCCTTTTCATCTGTATCTGTTTGTATGTACAATGTGTATCGGTTGTTTGTCCCAGCAGTTTACAATACAGAATGTGCATGTCTGTGGGGCTTTCATAAAGATTTCTATTTGCATCGATACGATTGCTTGGATCACAAATTGTTCTAACTTGATTAAAGTCACCAATGATGAAGGTATTCTCGCGCTTACAGTTACCATTATTATCTCTGATGTTCCTGCTTGCTATCAGATCATCACATCCCCCTTGTGGGATCATGTTGATGATATGCTGGTTTTCGAATTTCCGAACACGTCCGTAGTCATGCAGAGCACAGTGCCAGAGAGCGTCACCAGCAGGAAAATGGAAGTCTTCATTGTATTTCTATAGCAAAAAAGTAAACAGAGAGAATATATAAATCAGTATTATTTCATTTCATTATTAACTTGTTTATTTTTGTTTCCTAAATGTTAATCGTGCTTAACTATTAGATAGATAGGAAACTCTCTGAAAAGTCATATTGTTTGCAGTGAGTTTATGTATTTGCCAGAGGAAAGATCAGCATCTGCATATCTGACCACTTTGAATCAATTTCTATCTAAACAGAAATCAGTTCAGCTTGCACTATGTCAGTTGTGCAAGAAAATATGTCAAATATCCATACTGTAAAAGTTCACAAAATCAAGATCAAGTCATGTAATGCTCTCCATATGTGGTAAATTATGAAGTCTTCAGTATATGAGGATATTGATATCCGTATAACTGGAGTTATTATAGATTTTCATACATGACATTTCTGAAAAAGGCGAGGGTGTCAGGGTCCCTGTGTCTACCCGGTCATGGGTTTTTTTGTTTTGATTTTGTCCCCGCTCTCTCCCTCCCTCCTTCTCTCACTGCCTGGGCGGAGCTCATCTGTGGGCTCCTGCCCTTGGCCCACGCACCTGGTCACACCTGTGGCTCATCACCCAACAGTGTTCCAGTCCCCTTATAAGATGGCAGCCCTGTATTTCTCGTCGCTGGACCGTTGCCGACTCTCGTCAGTGTTAACCCCAGCTCAGTTCATTCTCGTGTTTCCCTAGCGATCTTCTTACAGTAACCTTTTGCATCTCTGTGAATAGATTTCCCTGGACCTGCCCCTGTGTTACCTGAGTGATCAAGTGTGTGAGGATTGGAGCGAGCTTTTGTGTTTCTTGTGGAGTGTGAAGAGGAGCGTGGAGCGTGGATGGAGTGAGGACTTTGGAGCATGTGTGGACTGCAAGTGTCTTTCCCCCTCCTGTTCGTGTGTGGATTCCCGGAACCCGTTCTTTTTCCCCACTTTGTAAATAGATGTCCTGGTGCTTTCTGTAAATAACAAACCTTTATTGTTTCCCTACTCAGAGCCTACGCGTGAGTCCGTTCAGTCCCGTTGTGACAGAGGGTAAGGACGTAAAATCGACTGGTAAAGACGGACTGGTAAAGAGTCTGCAGCCGCAGCACCACTCCATCTGTCGATCTCCTGTGCCCTTCGCCGATCACTCGTGAACAAGACCTGCGAGTTTTGTAAACTTAATAAAAGCAGTAATTTTGTTTGCCAGAGGGCCCCTTCCACGTCACACCCTGTTCTTTCCTTCTTGTCTTATATGGAAATTCACTTTGTGTAGCTTTTTGGGAAATTGTTAAACTTCAGGACGATTCTGAACATGCCCCATCGTTTAGCCAGCTCTTTGGAGCTGAGCAGGTTCAGACCTGTTGTTGTAATTTTTATAAAACGATCTCATTTAAACAAATAATCCAGCTGCAGCTTCAGGCAGCCGTCAGACAGTGAAACACTGCCATCTGCTGGACTCAAATAACACAGACGCTGCTTTGACGGGTGAGGGAGTTTCAACAAGTCTGCAACGACTCAAGCATCAAACTACAGAACTATTGCAGCGGACATGGTGCTCTAATGGCTTCATTAACGCAGGTCAGAAAGGATCAAACGTATCAATAAATTGTGAAATACAAAAATTACTGGTTCACTGCACACACAAACCTTCTCTTTTAGCACAACACTGCCCAGGCCTCAGAGTGTGTTCCTTATAGACTATTAAACCTTAGCATGTTATTTTAATGTCTTACAGGTGAAACAGCCAAAAAGTAAAGTTAACTGTAATTTAAAATATTCAGCTACAAAATGCTTTTAGCAAATAATTTTTTATGACTGTGCTAAAATTCAATACTAGATTTTTGCTGGTCTGATTAAAATGTTAAATGTAGAAGTTTTGGGATCATATATTAATACTTCCAAAACAATAAAGTTGTTGTAGAGAATCTATGTATTATTGTTGCTCATCATGGAAAGACAAAGACGTCAGACTCTGCTGAAAAATTTTACACCCTCCTACTCTCTGCACACAGCGGTCTGAGGGATCTTCCAGGATCGAGGATTTTATTTATTTTGTTCTTTTTGGTCTTACTGGTTAGTAGGTTGTGATTTTCTACCTGTTGATCTCACATCTGGAACATGATTTGCTCTGGAGCAGATTAGGTTCAAAGCATGAGTTGACCTGGCATTATGTCTTGGATTACAAAAAAATCCCACGTTAAGCCTTGAAGTTAGCCGGATAAGACAGCGTTGTGTTTCACAGTAAAGGCCTCAGAGAGTTGTTGCTAACCAAAGTCTATCTTGTACGGCCACGCAGCATCTAATGACGTTTTGTAACCTGTCACTACAAAGGAGCAGTGAAATGATTGCTGTTTTAGCGCACATACACAGTGTGGTGATCAGTATAAGGGCAATAAAGTGATGTTGCAGAAAGCTGCATCTGGTCAGAAGGAAAAAAAAAAAAAAAAAAACAGGCACACTTGGAAGACTTGGCCAGATTCGCACAAAGTGAATGGCTGACAGTGGACAGATACAAGGATGTGGATGGTCACACCCTCGTGCATTAAAGAGGCCGTTCACAAAACCAAACACTCAACAGACACAATAAGACAGCTGGTCAGTTTGCCTCACTAACTCATCTACACAAGGCGTGTTGTAGAAGTAGAGCAGGGCGATATGGCCAAAAATATTCATCACGATATACATTTGAAAATGTGCGATAACGATATAACTGACACGACACAAAATACTTTACAACTCCACTTCATTTGTGCAAAAAAACCCATCAATGTATTTACACTTAAATAAGCAGCTGTTTTATCTGCATTAAAGTTATATAAAAATGTAACAGTGCAAATGCAAATTCCTGGCTGACAGTTTAACCAAAAGGCGTTTCCAGTGGAAACTGGCCGACATATCCTCAGCACAACCATGTATAATATCCACAAAACTTAAAAAGAGGTTAAACAAACACACAATACAGTAATATTATGTTGAAGCACAGTAATAATAATAATAATAATAATAATAATAATAATGGATTGGATTTATATAGCGCTTTTCAAGGCACCCAAAGCGCTTTACAATACCACTATTCATTCACTCTCACATTCACACACTGGTGGAGGCAAGCTACGGTTGTAGCCACAGCTGCCCTGGGGCAGACTGACAGAAGCGAGGCTGCCATATCGCGCCATCCGGCCCCTCTGGCCAACACCAGTAGGCAAGTAGGGTAAAGTGTCTTGCCCAAGGACACAACGACCAGGACAGAGAGCCCAGGGATCGAACCGGCGACCTTCCGGTTACAGATGCGATTTCCAACCCCCTGAGCCACGGTCGCCCGTACGTATCACTCCGCGAGGCTCCTGCCTACGATAGCCATAATGCTCCAACAATCCATCAAGCGGTGCGGCTTCGTAGCTTAGCAAAGTCGTAATAAAACATTTGACAGATTTTCGAGCGCCGTGTACATAAAATCGTTTCGAGGTACCTGAAAGTCATGTCAAAAAAAATTCAGCAAACACCTGACACAGGACCTGAAAGATGCACTCGGTCCTTCAGGTTGATCCATCTAGTGTTCACCAAAGCCTCATCTCATGGTGTCAGTGAAGGGTGGCTGTCAAGAAGCCATTATTAAGGAAGGGAACAGGGAGAAAAGGCTGAGGGATGCCAAATTACACAAGAACTGGACTGAAATCAGTGGCAGCAGGTCTGATGGAGTGATGAACCAAAATTTGACATTTCTGGTTCAAATTGTGGTAATATGTCTACAACCACCTGTAAACTACTGTACAGCTCTGTCATAGTTTGGGTCTGCATTTCAGCCAGGGTGTTGGGATTTCGTCAAAATTGATGGAATTATGAAAAGTACCACCAGACTTTGATGCACCATGCAATACCATCTGGAAAGCGTCTGACCGGCAGCAGCTTACTAAACACATCGAAACACCATCATTCATGGACTGACCTGAGCCGTGTGGGATCATCTCGGCAGAGAATGGAACAAAACGGCAGCTGATATCGAAAGAAGAGCTCTGAATGTCCTTAAAGAAGCTCGGAGAACTATTCCTGAAGACTACTTAAAGGAATTCCAAAGAAATGTGCCTAAGAGAGTTCAGGGCGTGCTGAAGATAAAGATGCTCAAGCTCATTATATCAACTCAGTATGACGCCTTTTATACTGTATTTTCATGTAAACTTTTCAAATTAAACTGTTGCACCCGTTTCCCAGCAAGTTATATGTTAGAATTAAGGTGTGGCTCAAACTTTTGCACAGTCCTACATTTCACATCTATAAAATGATTTGGCACCTGATAAACCTTTAAAAGCACTGACCTGCCTCTCCAACTATCTGTTTTAAACAACCAGCAGTTGTGTTGCGTTTTCGTCAGGTTAGTGGCTCAGACCTAAAACAGCCCAACATTATCTCTAATTCAGGTCTGGACCCAAGCTGACCCATTAAAGTACGTGGTACTCCTTTTATTTGTACTTGTGTACTCAGCATAAATTAGACTTTTCAGGTACAAACTAAATAACACAAAGAGGAGCTCTTATAAAACAAGAGTGAGAGGCCCACTGCAAGAAGATGCACACCCAAGTGCTGAGATTGTAAAGATGAAAAGTGAGCAGAGGAAAATGAGCGTTTCAGGAGAACGAGGCGGTTTCCTCTTTTCCCATCTGGCAGCCTCACAGCGGGGAGATGTGAGGTAGCCCCAACCTACCTCACATCTCCCCGCTGTGCAAGAACGAGCTCAGCAACACAAGCATCCTCTCTCTTTCGCGAGTGCATACGTGCACATCGACAGTGCTGCATGCCGATGAACCCATTTTCTTGGAGCACCTACACAAGCTGCAATATACAGATCATGTTTCACAGCGCTACAGCGAGAGGCAAACACCTCCCTCTGTTTGTGCTTCATTCTAGCTTCGCCCTTCTCTTCCCAACCACACACACCAACACCTTCCTCTTGTCAATTTTATTTTAATCCTTAACATAAAGACAGCTATAAATTAGGATAATCAAACTTGATTTATTACCTCCTGCACCCCCCCACTGTGTGTTCAACAGGAAGCTAAAAGTTGTTAGCTGTTAAAGTGTTCAAAGAACAGCAGGAGCTCGGTGTGAGGCCACAGTGGGCCAAAAAACACAAGATGACCTCCAGCAAGGACAAAATGTATCTGGACGTCTCTGTGAGCATCTGTCTCACTGTGTAAGTGTAGCACAGTGTCTGTGTGTGCATGGCTGGGCAAGAGAGACAGCACAACTGAAAGCCAGCACTCAGACGAGGACCCGGTGCATCGTCTGTCTCATCTCAGCCAGTTTACTTACAAACTCTTTAAGTTTGAATTTTAAAGCCAACAATGTGCACAGGGCAGTGATATTTAAAATGAAGGTAAACTATTCCAATCTCTGCAGCCCCAATTGTGTATCACTGATAGGTTTGTAGCTTGAACCCATCCACTGGAATGTTGAAGACAATATAATTACACTGCAAAGCAAGACACAAGTAGGCAAGCTTCATGTTACTCGTGCACGGGAGAGAACCGGACAGGCACCGTTCCTTCGCTTGACCCCAGTTGCTCTCGTCCGTTCTCCCGTACCACTGCCCTTTTATTGAGGTTACATGAATATGCATAAGTTCATTAACATATGATGTCTACATACACACAAAGAGTACCTTGCCTGTGTGTGTGTGTGTGTGTGTGTGTGTGTGTGTGTGTGTGTGTGTGTGTGTGTGTGTGTGTGTGTGTGTGTGTGGACTGCTGATCAAAGGGTCAAACATCCTTGGTCAGGAAGAGGGTAGGCTCCCCCTCACCCTAGATGGTTCATCCTAGATAACACGGTGAGGAAGTCCTGCAGTTCATCTAAACAAAGAGCACTTAGACTAGAACAGACGCAACTACGTTAATCCTACCATAAAACAATAAGACACGGTATGACCTCTCATGCTCCCAAAGTGCTGTCTAATACACACAAAGTTTGCAGACTATCAAGGATCAAAACCTCTACCAATCTACAACTAATTACAAAACTCTAAGCATATATAAGTAAATATTTCTAAGCATAAATGACAATCAACAATACAAATCTAACAATCACACACACACTAAGTTCTCCTCCTGCCTTCAGCCCAACCGTTGAGCGCGATGACAAATAGAGCCGCAGAATTTTGCTGCTGTGTAATTAAATTGAGACGTGGGGTCAAAATTCCCACCTAGATTGAGTGAGATGAAATAGAAATCGGCTCTCCTCTAACTGACTTTATAGAAATAATTACAGAAGCTGCATTTATAACTGTTATTAAATAACAGCAGCACACGAGAACTAAAGTGTAATCCCAGCACATTTCGCTTCGCTTGCACTGATTCTTTAGAGATGACGACTGTGGTGGGTAATTAAGGGCAAACAATATACAAGTCGCGTGAAAAATGGAGGCTGCATTACCTTTCCAAAGCTTCCTTTCCCGATGGCCCGCAGTATCTGGAAGTGGTCAAAGTTTACTGTGGAGAAAATGAGAAGCAGTTAGTGAGAACGTGTCAGTTTGAGCTGAGCTATAAAACAGGGAACATGACATGTACAGCACTGTGCAAAAGTCTTGAGCCATCCCTCATTTGCTTCCAGGGATCCGGACTTCCCTGTAATCTTTAAAGTGGTATTAAGGAATAGCTCTCCAGGCTTTTTAAAGTGTTTCTGATTTTTAATCCAGGGCTTGTATTTGACCACTTTTTGTCTGTTAAGACCCTTCACACTAATCTCTGAAACATTCAAACATAAACAGACACCTAAGTCACGGAAAGGACCAGAAAACTTAACAAAGAACCAATTTTAAATTGTATCTGTACACATTTACTTGCAGCCTATTGCAAAAAAACAAAACCCCACATCATTTGTTCTCACTTCTTTAGTTGAAGAATGCAGTTAATAACACCGTTAACACAGACTGACCTGGCAAAACACGAAAAAATAAGGGGGTGGTTCAAGACTTTTGCTCGGTACTGTATGAGAAATGCAAATGTGCACTTCACAATGTATCGCTGCACTTCGGCAGTACTGTGCAGATCAAATGTTTTTTCCTTCCCGATGCATGTGAAAGGTTAAGACTTACATCTCCAAATGTACTGGAACTGATTTGAACCAGAGGACTCAGCCACACTGTTACTATGTACTGCATAAACACGTTTACCGATGAAGGTAAAGCAGACGCTGTCCTGACTGTGTGGCTAAATTTTGTGCTGAAAGCATCAAATCAATTGAATGTGATTAACTTGCTATGAGAGGTTTTTACTCCAAGTGTGACTTTTTCTGGCTTCATACACCTTTCAGGGTCAAATTCAAGCACTTTGTAAGCACGTTTAATGTCCATTTTCAACATTTTCCAGCACATTACCATAAAAAGGATGCATATTTCACTTCGCATCACCTGAGTAAGACCACGTGAAAGGCCAAATTAATAAGTCTTCTCATCAGATATTGATGCTTCTTTCTTATGTGACACAAAAAACAGGAGGAGACAGATCTTGCTTGTGTTGTTTTTTAAGTTCATTCATTCAAAACTAACTGTAAGACGCTTAACTACATTGCAGTCTGTGTTATTGTTGTAGACCTAATTATCACCTTTAAAGTGTTTGTGCTAATAACATCATGTAGAGTAAGACAGGCATAGAGAACAGCACTGACTGGGAGAGGCTTTGAACAGATGACATACTCAGATCAATTCAACACTTTAGACTTTAAAAATGCACAAGCGTCTTTCAAAAACCCATTTATTTAATCTATCATCATTGATATTATTATGTACAGTTATAATGTACTGTTCATCTCCCTTAAATAAACAGGCAGCCTTAAAGTGTGAAATAGTCACTTGTCTACTGTCTCAGTGGCTGATAGTGCCCCACAGGCCTCAATGTCAGCTTGAAGCCATTATGTTTCAATTGTTTAATGATAAACAGATTTTGAATGAAAGCGAGGAAACTTCGCTAGCACAAAAAAGTGCCTATTCTTTCTTCCCATATGGTTCAGTCATATTACCGTCATTTCCCCCTAAGCTGTTCCCAAAGACACCAGGTTAATACTTGAAAAGGCTGCAGCAATACACAAAAATATCATCAATATTCTGTTTACTTGGTGACAACGTTGCTTTTAGCCTTCAATCAGAAAGCCTGACGTTGGCTAGTTAAGCATCGGGCTAACGTTTAACGCTTTCACTTGAGGGAAGTAACTCGTATTACTGCTACTGCTGTGTAATCTTGGTTCAATTCACAGCATATTCTACAAGTTACCCTGCAATAACTAACTGTTAGAATAGCGCCACCGTATTGTATCGCACTGAGTGCACTTCAATCCTTTATCCCGCGAGTTTGCTAGCTAGCAAAATAATAATACCAATTTTAAACAAATAACATGTGTAACGTACACACTCGAGAAAATTATTTACTAGTACTTACGCAACTCCCCCGTTGTGAAAACGTACAAATCCTTCTTGTATTTTTCGTTTTCCAGCAAACACTCATTAAAACGGCCTCCAGGCACATTAGCGCACTCACCCCCCGACTGATCAGGGAGGGGGTGGGGGGTCACACATTGAAACAGACTAACGTGCAGAGGTACAGCCCAGGCAGACAAATGTTGCTTTTAGACTTTGCGACTCGTTTTATTTCTCTATCTGATAAGAAAACTATTCAATCAGATAGTTATTTGTGGTGAATGAAATACGGTTACAGTTTCAAGAAGTTTTAAGCACCAAATCCGAATCCAAGCACTGCAATATTAAAATCCAATTCAATTTCTTGTTTGCTCCGAAATCTACGACATGACTATATACAGAAAAGCTTGACATGGTATGCAAAAAAAACCCCGAAGACAATACAAATACATGAACAAAAATGTTTTAACTGTCAGTTATGTCATTTTAAAATTTTCCAAAACTAACATTTTCTTTGATTGACTGATATTAAATTGATTAGGGTCACGTTTAGTGTGAACAATATTACACAAGCAAGCACGTGTGTGCGCATGCGCACATATTAGAATCCCTTCGATCGCTTCTCATATGTGCGCATGCGCACATATTAGAATAGCTTCGATCGCTTGTGACGTTATAACTTTGCTTTGATCCTTTCTGATGTCATAACTTTGCTTTGATTCCAAAACATATAAATAGGAGCGCTCACCTGTTACTTTATGCTTAACGGACGTTGACCTGCAGCAACTAAAACCCTTTTGAGAAGATTTGAGAGCAATTTACGAGAGAACCCAAAACAAGTTCAGTTTTGTTTCTCACCAATTCACAGCGCAAACAGACACATTACACCATGTCAGCCAACCCAGCCTTCGGCTCAGATGAGCTTGGAATATCTAAAGGGACCATTTTGGGAGATCACCACATGGTGGAGGCTTTCCTTGGAGAAGGAAGCTTTGGTGTTGTAACGAAATGTCGCGATACAAAAAACAACAAAACTGTTGCTGTTAAAGTCAACAAAACCGACCCTGAAATTCTGCTCCAGGCAAAACTGGAAATTTTCATCCTGGAGCAGCTACGACGCTTGGATCCAGACAGGTGCAACATTGTGGAATGGAACGGCTATTTCCTCGATGGAGAGCGCATTTGCTTGAATTTCGAACTCCTCGACCAAAGCCTGTCAGACTACATAGGGGACCGGAATAACCGAGGTCTCCCAATGAGAGAAATCAGGCCAATTTTGCATCAGCTCGCAAATGCTCTATTCCACCTGGGTTCTGTGGGAATAGTGCATGCTGACCTCAAACCTGTCAACATCATGGTTGTGAACCGCAGTGAGTCTCAAGTCAGAGTCAAACTTATAGACTTTGGCATCGCATGTAACACCTCTGCAGTGATTCCTGGTGACTGTGTGGGGACAATTGGTTATTGTGCACCTGAGATTATGCTTGGCACTCCATATGATGAAGCAATTGACATGTGGTCTCTAGGGCTGGTAGCTGTGGAGCTTGCCACAGGGGTGCCTCTCTATCCTGGGGAAGACGATTATGATGTTTTAAAATTCATAATTGAAACCCAGGGTCAGCTACCAGATCATCTCCTAGAGTCTGGCTTGTACACTGACAGCTATTTCATCGAGGATAACCACAACGAACAGCGCTGGACATTTAAGACCCCAGAACAATTTCAATATGAGACAGATTATCGATCCAAGGAAACTCGATCGATAAAACTTAAGTGTCTCGATGACCTCGAACAACTGCTGAAAGTTAGGCGAGGACCGGAAAATGGCCAAACATTATTTGTAAGGCTAATCAAAGAAATGTTGGCCTTGGATGCAAATCAGCGCATAACACCCTCGGAGGTTCTGAAGCATCCCTTTTTTCGACCCTGGCCTCTCAAGGAGAACCCCCTGCACTGACATGAATAGTACAGGGGGAGAACTCCTTGTGCTCTCTCAGCAGCCTTCAAGCTGGAAAAGTCATGGATCGCAAAAATTCAGCTGCAGTTTCCAAAACTCAGTTGAATTTCCTCAAAAAGGAGACATCAACACCTCAGCCAACCCATCTGCCTCTGAAGATGATCTTCAAATAACGGAAGGGACCATTTTAGGAGATCACCACGTGGTAGAGGCCTTCCTTGGAGAAGGAGGCTTTGGTTTAGTAACCAGATGTCGCGATACAAAAAACAACAAAACGGTTGCTATTAAAGTCAACAAGAGCGACCCTGAAATTCTGCTCCAGGCAAAACTGGAAATTTTCATCCTGGAGCAGCTACGACGCTTGGATCCAGACAGGTGCAACATTGTCGAATGGAACGGCTATTTCCTCGATGGAGAGCGCATTTGCTTGAATTTCGAATTGCTCGACCAAAGCCTGTGGGACTACATTGGGGACCGGAATATCAGAGGTCTCCCAATGAGAGAACTCAGGCCAACTTTGCATCAGCTCGCAAATGCTCTGTTCCACCTGGGTTCTGTGGGAATAGTGCATGCTGACCTCAAACCTGGAAACATCATGGTTGTGAACCGCAGTGAGTCTCCCGTCAAAGTCAAACTCATAGACTTTGGCCTCGCATGTCCTGCTTCTGCAGTGATTCCTGGTGACTGTGTGGGGACAACTGGTTATTGTGCACCTGAGGTTATGCTTGGCATTCCATACGACGAAGCAATCGACATGTGGTCTCTGGGGCTGGTAGCTGTGGAGCTTGCTACAGGGGTGCCTCTCTATCCTGGGGAAGACGATTATGATGTTTTGAAATTCATAATTGAAACCCAGGGTCAGCTACCAGATCATCTCCTAGAGTCTGGCTTGTACACTGACTGCTACTTCATCGAGGATAACTACAACAAACAGCGCTGGACATTTAAGACCCAAGAACAATTTCAATACGAGACACATTATCGATCCAAGGAAACTCGATATATAAAACTTAAGTGTCTCGATGACCTCGAACAACTGCTGAAGGTTAGGCGAGGACCGGAAAATGGCCAATCATTATTTGTAAGGCTAATCAAAGAAATGTTGGCCTTGGATGCAAATCAGCGCATAACACCCTCGGAGGTTCTGAAGCATCCCTTTTTCGACCCTGGCCTCTCAAGGAGAACCCCCTGCACTGACATGAATAGTACAGGGGGACAAAACCTTGTGCTCTCTCAGCAGCAATCATCGTTTGGGTGGCCAGAATTCTAGGGGAGCTAGAAATTCTTGTGGAAAAAAAGCCCAAAACAATAACATCAACAAAAACAACCAATGAATGTGGTCTTAAACTTGGGCACAATTTGGCTTGAAATCCATCAACTAATCTCTCAATATTCAAAGCGGAGCAGCAGACAACTTACCATCACATCAGTCCTTCAATCAGACCTACAACAAACGTCTTCAGTCTCTCACCCCAACCGGTCGCAGCAGATGGCCGCCCCGACCTGAGCCTGGTTCTGCCGGAGGTTTCTTCCTGTAAAAAGGGAGTTTTTCCTTCCCACTGTCGCCAAAGTGCTTGCTCATAGGGGGTCATATGATTGTTGGGTTCTCTGTATGTATTATTGTAGGGTCTACCTTACAATAATACATACAGCCTTGAAGTGACTGGTGATGTGATTTGCTGCTGAATGAATTCGGAACTAATTGGAAATCTGGATATTAATTAAATAAACCTGCTTTGAGCATCAATTAATTGTTGTTTGAAATTCTTTATAAATATATAAATATAGTGCCACTCTTCTACTGTTTAAATTGCAACTGTTTAAAACTGACTAATTTATTCATACACTTGAGCATAAACACACGCACAGTAAATGGCCTGTATTTGTACAGCGCTTTACTTAGTCCCCAAGGACCCCAAAGAGCTTTACACTACATTCAGTCATTCACACATTCACACACTGGTGATGGCAGCTACATTGTAGCCACAGCTGCCCTGGGGCGCACTGACAGAGGCGAGGCTGCCGGACACTGGCGCCACCGGGCCCTCTGACCACCACCAGTAGGCAACGGGTGAAGTGTCTTGCCCCGGGACACAACGACCGAGACTGTCGGAGGGCGGGGCTCAATCTGGCAACCTTCCAATTACAGGATGAACTGCGAAACTCTTGAGCCACGATTGCCCTATATACACATATACTTTACAGTACTAGTCAGTGCTTACATACTAGTTCTTTTCCCTACTTTTTCATGCTTACTGGTACAAAATGCCTGTTACTAGAGTTAATGCTATCAATGTATTCTCACAGTTATGGAACTGTACAAATGCATACAAATAACGCTCACGTAAACATAAAATGTGCACTAGTTTGCCCTTATTGCGCGGTTGTTTCAAGTTGTTTCGTGCTCTCTCTCTCTCTCTCTCTCACCACACACACCACTAATGTAACGGTTTCAGCAGAACCACCCCCCCCCCCCCCCCCACCCACACAGTGACACCACCACCACTAGTCTGCAACAAGCTGAAAATGAGGCAGCAGGATCCATCCTTTCATGCTATTTATGCAAAATTCTGACCCGACCATCTGCATGTCAGAGCAGAAATCAAGACTCATCAGACCAGGCAACATTTATCCAATCTTCTCATGTCAAATTTTGAGGACTGTAGCTTCAATTTCCTGTTCTTAGCTGACCAAAACGCTCTTCTGCATTCTTTGGTTGCAACAAATGGTTGTATGAGCTACGGTTGCCTTCCTATCAGACATTTTTCTCTGACCGTTGACATCAATAAGGCAGTTTTTCCAAGAGAACTGCCTTTCACTGGATATTTTCTCTTTTTTGTCACCGAAAAGGGTGTCTGTGTTACTTCTTGTCTTATATATATTGTCTCTGTTTTCCTCTGTCCTTTGTCAGAGTGTCTGTTCACCTACCCCCTGTGTCTCCATATTCCCAGTGTTCAAGGTTTCCGAGTGTTTTCCCAGTTTAGGTTTTCATGGTTGGTTCTGTTTGCTACTCAGCCAGAATAAACAGCTCGCTCTTTTTAAAAGTAGGCTCCAGAATGGATGATGGCATGTTCGCATGTCTTTATGCAACACTGAGTGTGCTGAACTAAAGGTAGGCCTAGTTTCATTTTCATGGTCATTATTATCAAGACAATGATTACGCCTTATTCTGATTATTTCTCCCTTTGGAGGTGTAACGTTTACATGAGGGGTGTAGGAACATTTCCCCCTAAATATGTTTAGATAAATTTTTGTTGAAGTCACAGTTTTTGTCGTATTGATGATGCAGCTAGAATAAGTGCTTTTAAATAAAAGAATAACCATTCAAAGTGCTCAGTGGTGAAACTGTAACTCTTTCAGAGTTTGACAGCTGGACAAGTGTGAGGAGAAGTTGCTCTTTGTTGATGGTGGTCGATGCATTTAAAAACAGCCCAAAACGATAGTCCCATAGTCAGGGGGTCGCTGTGGTTTAGGACAATTCCTGAATATTGATAATCTAGATTGGCAAAGCTTGCTGCGCATGTCACTTGAGTCATATTCATAGGTTTGCCATATAATATAGCATGCTGCGTTGTAGTAGGCATGTGTGAGCATATATATCTGTATCAGGTGTTGTTCATCCAGGGATGGATGTGGTCCTGTGTCACTTCGACCAAGTGTGAATTGTCATATGTCCATGTCCTTCTATGCAAGTTGGCTTCTTGATCCATTAAGTGCATCAGAGTCCATGCTGTAAGCAGCAGGGCCAAGGTGGTAAACAGAATAATCTTCATGATGACCAGACACACCGATTTCTCTGGTGAGTAGACTACAGGCGAGAAGTAGAAGGCGGGATATACCCAATCAGCCCTCCCTTCACCTGTAGATCACCAAAGAGTCGGGGTGGTGGTGTCTTTTAGGTTATGCTGTCACTCACTTCCACTTTTTTGCAATGGCTCTGGTGGATCCAAAAGGGCCTCTCAGCGATTTTGCAAACTGTTGGCGTCATTAGGAGTACTTGGTATGGACCTTATCGCCTGGGTTTAATCTGCAAGAGACTCTTTGTTGTGCTCTGGTGGACATCTCTAAACACCATCATGAGTTCAGAATCAGAATCAGAAACTTTATTGTCATTGTCACGAGAACAACGAAATGAAGAATGGTCCCCGATCATTGCATCATCCCTAGCAATATCAAAATATAAATAAAACAATAAAATTCAATAAATAAAATAGATAGAATACTTAAAATACTAATAAGATGTAACAGTAAAACATTCACATACATTCCCACACACATGCTTCAGACCGTGCATAGATTAACACAAGAGTGGCGTGATGGACATTGTTTTTGTAGTATTCAGATGTGTTATTGCAGTTGGATAACAACTGTGTTTGAGTCTATTAGTCCTTGCTCTGATTGCCCTGTACCGTCTGCCTGAGGGCAACAGTTCGAACAGGGAGTGGCCAGGATGTGAGGTGTCTTTTATGATGTTTTGGGCCTTTTTAAAACAGTGGGCGTTGTGTAGAACGTCCAGTGTGGGGAGAGGGCAGCCCGTGATCTTTTGGGCGGTGTTAATGATCCCTTGGAGTGCTTTCCTCTGAGCCCCTGTGCAGCTAGTGTACCAAATACATATGCAGTAAGTTAGAACACTCTCAATGGTGGCTCTGTAGAAGGACACCAGCAGTCTCTGTGTGATGTTATTCCTCCTGAGAATTCTCAGGAAGTACAGTCTCTGTTGGGCCTTTTTCAGGCTTCAATTTCAACCCAATTATACTCCTCTGGGCTTCACCTTCCCACTGGCCCCTGTACCCTTCTCAAAGTGTCCTTTGTTGTCTTAAATCTCCAGCAAACACAATCTGTTTCTTCTCCGTTTCCTTTCAGTATTTTCCTTGTAGATTAAGTCCCAGCCAGGCAAAATATCACATTCAATGCCTTTAAACAGTTATGTCACACTGTTCTTACCAGCCTGCTGTTAATTCTTCAGGTTCACGATGCTCTGTTGGTCTTCATCAGGAGATTGACTGTCCTTTGAGCTTCTTCTCAGGATCGGGACAAGTGGGAGGTCAAGCTGTAAAATTTTAAGCCAAACTTTGGCTTGTTTTTTCCCAATTATGTTAAATCTATGGTTTTGCTGCTATGCTCAAAATTCTAGGTTGAGGAAAGTCCACCTTTATCTATTTGTGGCCTATATTAACACACTAAACCATACCATTAATATCATTTTCATGTCTTTTCTTAAAGCCTCCATTGCTTCATCTGGCTAGAGTCTGTCTCTTCTGTTTTTCTCTCTGGGTGCTCACTCCTTCTATAGGCATGCAAAGGTCCTGTCACACACACACTTCCTGTTACTCTCTTTTGTGTTTCTACAGGCTAATCAAACTCATTTTGCATTTACAATCTACAAACCCTTTGTAATTCTACTAACTTTTGATCTAACATGTAGCGTTATTTACACAATAATTTCATATTTTAATAAAATCCATGTATATGCATATCCATGTCCAAGAATAAACACTGAAAGAGAAACACTTCACTGTTGAGGTGTTGAGTTGCACAAACCACCTGCAACTCAACACCTCAAAGACCAAGGAACTGGTTGTGGACTTCGGGAGGTCCAGAGAAGGTCCACTGCCGGTTCAGATAGAGGGGGAGGAGGTGGTCAACAAGTACAAGTACCTCGGGCTGTGGGTGGACAATAAACTGGACTGGTCATGCAACACAGAGCACCTGTATAAAAAAGCCCAAAGCCAACTGTACTTCCTCAGGAGGCTGAGGTCTTTTAACATCTGCAGGAAGCTCCTGAGGATGTTTTACCAGTCAGTGGTTGCTGGAGTACTTTTCTATGCTGTGGTGTGCTGGGGGAGCAGCATAGCAAAGAAGGACTCACGCAGGCTGGAGAAACTGATCAGGAAGGCTGGCTCTGTGGTTGGCATGAAGCTGGACACTCTGGTGACAGTGGCAGAGAAAAGGACACTAAAAAAACTGCTGGACATTATGAACAATGCTGCTCTGCACACGGCCATTAACAACCAGAAGAGTCTGTTCAGTGACAGGTTGCTTCTCCCCAAGAGAAGAACTAACAGACTTAAAAACTCCTTTGTCCCACACGCCATCAGACTGTTTAACTCCACTCTGGAGGGGAGAGGGAGGGGAGACAGGAGGACAAAGGAGGGGGGAACAACTAAGCTGTAGTGCCTCTTCACCTCACTGTGCAATACCTTTGTGCAATACTTTTGTTAATAGTCAATGGTGCAAATAGACCTCAATACTTGAAATGTGCAATTCACTTGTATTATATATTTATATTTGTCTCTGTATTTATATATGTGTGTGTATGTATGTATATATATAACATTCTGTAACTGTAACTTCTGTCGGTGCTGTGCTTTTGGAAACCGAATTTCCCAGAGGAACCCACCCAAGGGATTAATAAAGTTCTACTGCACATTGATCCATAGCTTTGCTCTGTAAAGGCTAACAAAGTGCTTTTGCTTTACAAAGACATTCAGCGTCGGTATTCACTCTTTTAAAATGCCACTGAACACTGGAGTGAAATGGAGCCCTGATCCTCAGAGTTTTATTGTTGCTAACATTTCTTATAGATAGCACAGATAGTGCCCCACTGCAGTAATCACTCATGTCTAGATATTCCTGTTAAAAGGGAGTTTTTCCTCCCCACTGTAACATGGCAAACATAGCAAACGAATAATCCAGCTGAAGCTTCAGACAGCCGTCAGACAGTGAAACACTGCCATCTGCTGGACGCGAATAACAAAGACGCTGCTTTGACGGGTGAGGGAGTTTCAACAAGTCTGCAACGACTCAAGCATCAAACTACAGAACTATAGTAGCGGACATGGTGCTCTAATGGCTTCATTAACGCAGGTCAGAAAGGATCAAACATATCAATAAATTATAAAACACAAAACGTCTCTTATTGCCCAGGGCTCAGGAAGTGAGTGTGTTCCTTATAGCCTATTAAACCTTAGCAGGTTATTTTGATGTGTTACAGATGAAACAGCTATCCAGTAACATTCAGCTACAAAATGCTTTTTTATAATTACTTTTTTTACAGCTTCGCACTTTTACACAAGTTTTTATCATCAGTGTCACAATGGCTGCTGCTAAAATTGAGTACAAGATATTTGTTGGCCTGATTAAAAGGTCTTGATGCGTGCTCAATCATCCAGGGAAGTAAATCTCCAAAAGTTGATCCTGTTCTTCTGGACGTAGCGTTTTCAGTCAGAGAAACCAGCCGACTGAAGGAACAATGGGCTGGGAGGTCAGTTCCTTAATCATGATTATGCAAATTCTCATGACCATTGATCACCAACCACTGATCAATGGTCTTGAGTACCATTCACAGAGAGTTGGAGAACGGCTGCAATCACAGCATTGTAAGATGGTGACAGATGTACCCTTAGGCCCCTCCTTGATTCAGAGAGGGTCTTTCCCTTTTCACGTAAATGGCCTCCTTGACTCCGCCCTCAAACCAGCGTTCATTGCAGTTATTGTTGACAATCACATTGTATCGTGTAACCATCCAGCTCACATATTCAATGTAAATGATTTGTTGAACTCAAGACATGATGAATGTTCCTGCATTAAAACACATCCAGCCTAGTGTTCTCACTCTCCCTAAATGGATCTGTTACATTAGTGATATATGGGAGTTGTGTTCAGTCTTTTCCACATGAGGACATTTACATTAGTTTTTGCTTACTGATGAGTGGCTGTTTAACCTGCAGTGGTTGAAGTATGTGTCGGTCGTCTGGAAGAGTAGGTGTAGAAGACGTTCTTTAATGAATGTAATGCTCTGAAGGTGTCAGCGATTACTGTGAATTCATTATAAAAGTGGATTTCAGTGAATAAAGACAGGCCCCTCATGGTGAATGCTCAGGTGTCCATAAAGTGTAACAGAGAGCTTTGTCATACTTTCAGATATTTTACATGAGCCAGTCTGTTGCGTTCCCCTGGGAGGTCTAGGCGGTGAGGGGGAAGTAACAAAAGTGACCGGGTCAGAAAAAGGAGTCAAGGAGGCGAAACAGTTAAATAAAACAGTTTTATTGAAGTAATTCAACTAAAAGAGACGGACAAGCCGCTATCACCATAAAAGTAACACAAACAAAACTCAGGCGTTGGTCAATAAAGCATAAAGTCAAAAGGAAACACACGCTCACTAGCTGGAAACCACAAGACACAGCTCACCAGCTGGAAACACCGCAAAAACACTCAGCTCACTAGCTGTACCCACACAATGGCACTCTGGCCAGAGCTCACCCTTCTCTGGGCTTAAATACCCTTAATTGCTGATGGGAGTCAGCTGTACAGGAGGGAAAGGTGGCACCTCAGGCAGGAGGTAGTGGGACACACCCACACAGGCACCCTCAGGAGAGAGTAATCACTCATGTCTAGATATTCCTGTTAAAAAGGAGTTTTTCCTCCCCACTGTAACATGGCAAACATAGCAAACGAATAATCCAGCTGAAGCTTCAGACAGCCGTCAGACAGTGAAACACTGCCATCTGCTGGACGCGAATAACACAGACGCTGCTTTGACGTGTGAGGGAGTTTCAACAAGTCTGCAACGACTCAAGCATCAAACTACAGAACTATTACAGCGGACATGGTGCTCTAATGGCTTCATTAACGCAGGTCAGAAAGGATCAAACATATCAATAATTATAAACACACAAAACGTCTCTTATTAGCACAACACTGCTCAGGGCTCAGAGTGTGTTCCTTACAACCTATTAAACCTTAGCATGTTATTTTGAAGTTGTTACAAGGTTGAAACAGACACACCAGTGAAGTTAACTGTAATTTCAACATTGAGCTACAAAAATGCTTTTTTTTTTTAAATAATTTTTTTAAATTTCTTTTACAGTTTTGCAATTTTAAACACAAGTTTTATCAATCAGTGTCACAATGACTGCTGCTAAAATTGAGTATGAGCTTTTTGTTGGTCTGATTAAAAGGTTAAATGTAAAATTTAAACATGTGATGTGAGGTCATTAATTACAGTGCAGGTGTCCTGCTTTAGGATCATATATTAATACTTCCAAAACAGTAAAGTTGTAGAGAATCTATGTTCATTATCGTTGCTAATCATGGAAAGACAAAGACGTCAGACTCTGCTGAAAATATTACACCCTCCTTACTCTCTGCACACAGCGGTCTGAGGGACCTTCCAGGACTGGGGATTTTATTTATTTTGTTCTTTTTTGGTCTTACTGGTTAGTAGGTGGTGATTTTGTACCTGGTGATCTCACACTTTGGAACATAAATTGCTTTGGAGCAGATTAGGTTCAAAGGATAACTTGGCTCTTGAAGTTAGCCGGATAAGACAGCGTTCTGCTTCACAGTTGAGGCCTCAGAGAGTTGTTGCTAACCAAAGTCTATCTTGTACGGCCATCGCAGCATCTTATGACATTTTGTAACCTGAGCAGTGAAATGATTGCTGTTTTAGTGCACATACACAGTGTGGGGATCAGGATCAGGACAATAAAGTTATGGTGCAAAAAGCTGCATCTGGTCAGAAGGAAAAGCACGCACACTTGGAAGACTTGACCATTTGCACAAAATGAATGGCTGACACTGGACAGATGAGAGAATGTGGATGGTCACACCCTCGTGCATTAAAGAGGGCTTTCAGTTCATTGAAAACACAAAACCAAACACACAAAAGACACAATGAGACAGCTGATCAGTTTGCTTCACTAAATCATCGACCACAAGCCGTGTTGTAGAGGGTACTGCAGCCGTGGCAGGTTATCATCTTAATGTGGCCCTGACACTCCATCGTACGCCACAAAGCTGTGAATAAATGAAAAGCAAGAGGCATCATCACTAACATAATAACTGTAGAAGTTATCCCGCTGCATTACATTTATCAGGATAATCGTAATAAATGTTCATCATATGTTGCTTTGACCCATCATTGTTTTCATTAATATCGGTACGTGACACTGGACACTTCCTGTCATTCATATGTCATGACTTTGTGATCAGTGTAGCAGCTTGAAAATAACTGCTTGGTTAACAGCAGGTGTAAAGGCAGGTGCTCTGATAAAATAACATGTTTGGCTAAAGAAAAGAAAATAAAAACATGTAAATAGGAACACCCACATCTCTACTTCTTCTTCTATTTTCCCTTTCACACTTACAAAAACGTTCTCCTGCGTAGGTGTTGAGACAAATATATGTCAATTTAATACTTCAGACAGGCCCCAGAGCAGGTCTGAACAATTAGTCCACTTAAAATCAAAACTGCAATTTGAAACCATGCAATTAGCAATTTTGCAAAGAAAACTTGGCTAGGCTAAGCTAAGCTAACTGTTAGACAAAGTAGAGGAGTTGGAAGAGTAAAGGATTCTGGTTAACTCCAGTTCAACTAACATTAAATTAAACTGACAAATATCATGTTTATATTCATATCTTAGTCTTTTGATGAGCTCTATCTTATAAATCTATTAGACTCAGACGAGGTCGGCACAGGGACAGGCCTCGGGGGTCCAGGCCCACCCGGTTGAAGTGCTTCTTCCCCAACATCTTCTGATGTACTTCATTTATACATTTTGGTAATGAAGTACTTAAACTACCACCTCACTGATTAGTTATTGCAGTGTGAGCTCAGTTCAATTAATCAGGTCACAGTAGTTAGCACTTCTACAGCAATCATGCAACCAGCATGACTGAGGAGGACACTGGGTGGACGGGCTTTGCAGGTCAGACTTTGAAACTATCTTTTATTGTCATTACGCCAAAGCAGTGAAATTATATGCTGTCCCATTCAGTGCAAATAAAGAATCTGTGTTTACTGACAGGACAAAGCACTGAACATGATTTCATCTGTTAACCTGGACAAATTCCAAAACAATTCCTTATTATTTCTTTTTCTTAAGTAAAACCATGTAAAAGCTTCTACTTCAAAAATATGGACTTAACACTGAGATCCTGATATTTTAGACCAGTTGAATTTAGATGATCTTTTTTAGTTCATTCAGTTGCTGGTTCTAACGACGACGGTCTTCATCAGTTTTAATGTCACTGTGACTCATATCTCTGCATGGCTGTTTTGTTCTGAGTGCACTGTGACAATTAAGTTAAGATCCTGGTGATCAGCACAGCAGCCTGGGAGTGACTGCTTGGTTAACGACAAGGTTTACAAGACCTGATCAAATGTCACACTGGAAATATTTTGCAAGTGAAACAGCAAAAGCAAATGAAAAAATGTAAATATGTTAATGGACCACCTACATTGTTTCGAGAGCAGGGGTGAACTAAAGAGTGCGACCCATCACTTCAGTTTCAGCATATATTTCTATTTAACACTCAAAAAAATCTGTTGTACAAGTATTAAAAATATATTCACAAATGAAATTGACATGCCTGAGATGAAAACATTACTCATACAAGTTGTCAGGTAAAGTCTATAGCACTGTTACATCTAAATATGGACACTGAGCTGGGACGACGATGTCACAGATCTGAGCCTCTGCACCTTCACTATACGTTTGTGTATGTCAGGCCTGTCCTGCATCTCTCCACCACCTGATCCAACCACCACCAAATCCTCAGCTGATCATCTCTGCTCCTCTAATCACCTGAATATCCAAGTATCCGAAAGTGTCCATCGATCTGACAATACAATTGTAAAATCGATCATTGACCTGTGCCCTAGGGAGCGAGAAATTCATTTGTGGAAAAAAGCACAAACAATAACTCAAACAAAAACAGGAATGAATGTGTCCTTGAAACTTGGGCACAATTTGGCTTGAAAAATCCAATCAAAAGAACTATGCTACAATCTCTCAATATCAAGCAAAGCACAGACAACGTTACCAATCACATCAGTCCGTTCCAATCAACCTACACTTAAAAAAAAAAAAACAAAAAAACAAACGTTTCAGTCTCTCTCCACACCGCCACCGGTCCGCAGCAGATGTGCGCGCCCCGACCTGAGCAGCTGGTTTACGTCCGTAGGTTTCGTCCTGTAAAAAAGGGAGTGTTTTTTCCTTCCCACCGTCCGCCAAGAATGCCTTGGCTCATAGGTGGTCATATGAATTGTTGGGTTCTCTGTAGGTAGTATTGTAGGGTCAACCTTGACAATAATAACATACGCCTGTGGAAGTGCTGGTGAGTAAAAGTGATGTGCTTGCTTGAAAGAATGCGGAACTAATTGGAAATGCTGGATATAATTAAATAAACCTGGGGCGCCTTTGAGGCAAGCAATTAATTGTATTGTGTTTGAAATTCTTTATAAAATATATATAATATAGGTGCACACTCTTCTACTGGTTTTAAATGCAACTGTTTAAAACTGACTAATTTATTCATACACTTGAGCATAAACACAGCACATAAATGTCGCTGTAATTGTACAGCGCTTTACTTAGTCCCAAGGACCCCAAAGAGCTTTACACTACATTCAGTCATCACAGCATTCAAACAACGGGTGATGGCAGCTAACAATGTAGCCACAGCTGCCCTGAGGCGCACTGACGAGAGCGAGGCGCCGACACTGGCGCCACCGGGCCCTCTGACCACCACCAGTAGGCAACGGGTGAAGTGTCTTGCCCCGGGACACAAACGACCGAGACTGTCGAGGGGGGCTCAATCTGGCAACCTTCCCAATTACAGATGAAACTGCGAACTCTTGAGCCACGATGGCCCTAAATACAACATATCGTTACAGTAACTAGTCAGTGCTTACAGACTAGTTCTTTTCCCTATCTGGTTTCATGCTTACTGGTACAAATGCCTGTGTACTAGAGTTAATGCTATCCATGTAGTCTCCGTTATGGAGACGTACAAATGCACAAAATAACGCTCACAGTAAACAAACTGTGCATAGTTTGGCCCTTATTGCTGCAGTTTGTTTCAAGTTGTTCGTCTCGCTCTCTCTCGCTCCTCTCACACAGGCAACGCACACACTAGTAACCGTTTTCAGCAACCACCCCCCCCCCCCCCTCCACCCCACATGAAACACCAACCAGCCACAGTTGCACAGCGACATGAGCAGCATGGATCCATCCTTTCTGCATTTTGCCAAATTCTGACCCGACCATCTGCATGTCAGAGCCAGAAATCAAGACTCATCAGACCAGGCAACATATCAATCTTCCTCATGTCAAATTTTGAGGACTGTAGCTTCAATTTCCTGGTCTAGCTACCAAAAAACGCTTTATGCGTTGTGGATTGCAACAAAATGGTTGGGATGAGCTGACGTTGCCTCCTATCAGACATTTTCTCTGACCGTGACAAATAAGGCAGTTTTTCAAGAGATGCCTTTCCACGGATATTTTCTCTTTTGTCTCCGAAAAGGGTGTCGTGTTACCTATGTCATTATATAGTTGTCTCTTTTTTCCTCTGTCCTTGTCAAGTGTTTTCACGTACCGGGGGAGCGCCGGTTGTCTCCAGACTATTCCGCAGTTGTTCAAAAACTGTTTCCGGATTTTTCCCCAGGTTTTAGTAGAAAAAGGGGGTTATTCTTGGTCTTTATTTCGGTGTTTTTGGCTCATGTCTCGAGTGTTGTTAATGCTGATTGCTTGGAGGAGTCTCAGCCAGAATAAAACAGCTCGCTCTTTTTAAAAAGTAGGTCCAGAATGGAAATGGCATGTTTCGCATCGTTTATGCAACACTGAGTGTGTGAACTAAAGTTAGGCCGTTTTCATTTTCATGGTCATTATTAACAAGACATGATTACGCCTATCTGATATTTCTCCCCTTTGGAGGTGTGGAACGTTGACATGAGGGGTGTAGAACATTCCCCCTAAATATGTTTAGATAAAAGTTTTTGTTGAAGTCACAGTTTTTGGTCGTATTGATGAGCATGCGAGAATAAGTGGCTTTTAAATAAAAGAATAACCATTCAAAGTGCTCAGTGGTGAAACGGTAACTCTTTCAGAGTTTGACAGCTGGACAAGTGGGAGGAGAAGACGTTGCTTCTTTGTTGATGGGGGTCGGTTGCATTTAAAAACAGCCCAAAACGATAGTCCCATAGTCAGGGGTCGCTGTGGTTTAGGACAATTCCTGAATATTGATAATCGAAGATTGGCAAAGCTTGCTGCGCATGTCACTTGAGTCATATTCATAGGTTGCCAATAATATAGAATGCTGCGTTGTAGTAGGCATGTGTGAGCGATAGATAATCCTGTATCAGGTGTTGTTCATCCAGGGATGGTGATGTGGTCCTGGTCACTTCGACCAGGTGTGGAATGTCATATGTCCATTCCTTCTATAACAAGTTGGCTTCTTGATCCATAAGTGCATCAGAGTCCATGCTGTAAGCAGGCAGGCCAAGGTGGTAAAACAGATAATCTTCATGATGACCCAGAAACACGATTTCTCTGGTGAGTAGACTACGAGGCAGAAGTAGAAGGGGCGGGATATACCCAAAGCCCTCCCTTCACCTGTAGATAACCAAGAGTCGGGGTGGTGGTGTCTTTTAGTTATGCTGTCACTCACTTCCACTTTTTTTGGCAATTGGCTCTGGGTGGATCCCAAAGGGCCTCTCAGCGATTTTGCAAACTGTTGGCGTCATTAGGAGTACTTGGTATGGACCTTATCGCCTGGGTTTAATCTGCAGCGATCGGTTGGTTGTGCTTGTGTGGACATCTCTAAACCATCATGAGTTCAGAATCAGAATCAGAACTTTATTGTCACTTGTCGCGAGAACAACGAAATGAAAATGGTCCCCGATCATTGCCATCATCCCTAGAATATCAAAATATAAATAAAACAATTAAAATCAATAATAAAATAGATAGAATACTTAAAATACTAATAAGTGTAACGCTAAAACATTCCATACATTCCCACACACAGCTTCAGACCGTGCATAGATTAACACAAGAGTGGCGTGATGGACATTGTTTTGTAGTATTCAGATGTGTTATTGCAGTTGGATAACAACTGTGTTTGAGTCGATTAGTCCTTGCTCTGATGCCCTGTACCGTCTGCCTGAGGGCAACATTCGAACAGGGAGTGGCCAGGATGTGAGGTGTCTTTTATGGAGTTTTGGGCCTTTTTTAAAACACGTGGGCGTTGTGTAGAACGTTCCAGTGTGGGGAGAGGGCAGCAGTGATCTTTTGGGCGGTGTTAATGATCCTTGGAGTGCTTTCCTCTGAGCCCTGTGCAGCTAGTGTACCAAATACATATGCGTAAGTTAGAACACCTCAATGGTGGCTCTGTAGAAGGACACCAGTAGTTTTCCACCCTTCTGGTGATGTTATTCCTCCTGAGAATTCTCAGGACAGTACAGTCTCTGTGTGGGCCTTTTCAGGCTTCAATGTCAACACCCAACCCTTCATACTCCTCTGGGCTTCACCTTCCCACGGCCCCTGTACCCTTCTCAAAGGGCCTTTGTTGTCTTCAATCTCCAGCAAACACAATCTCGTTCTTCTCCGTTCCTTTCAGTATTTCCTTGTAGATTAAGTCCCCAGCCAGGCAAAATATCACATTCAGTGCCTTTAAACAGTTATGTCACACTGTTCTTACCAGCCTGCTGTTAATTCTTCAGGTTCACGATGCTGCTGTGGTGCTTCATCAGGAGATTGACTGTCCTTTGAGTATTCTTCTTCTAGGATCGGGACAAGTGGGAGGTCAAGCTGTAAAATTTTAAGCCAAACTTTGGCTTGTTTTGTCCCAATTATGTTAAATCTATGGTTTTGCTCTAGCTCAAATTCCTAGGTTGAGGAAAGTCCCCCTTTATCTATTGTGGCCTATATTACACACTAAACCATACCATAATATCATTTTCATGTCTTTTCTTAAAGCCTCCATTGCTTCACTGGCTAGAGTCTGTCTCTTCTGTTTTCTCTCTGGGTGCTCACTCCTTCTATAGGCATGCAAAGGTCCTGTCACACACACACTTCCTGTTACTCTCTTTTTGTGTTTCTACAGGCTAATCAAACTCATTTGCATTTACAATCTACAAACCCTTTGTAATTCTACTAACTTTTGATCTAAATGTAGCGTTATTTACACAATAATTTCATATTTAAAAATCCATGTATATGCATATCCATGTCCAAGAATAAACACTGAAAGAGAAACACTTCACTGTTGAGGTGTTGAGTTGCACAAACCACCTGCAACTCAACACCTCAAAACCAAGGAACTGGTTGTGGACTTCGGGGAGGTCCAGAGAAGGTCCACTGCGCGTTCAGATAGAGGGGGAGGAGGTGGTCAACAGTACAAGTACCTCGGGCTGTGGGTGGACAATAAACTGGACTGGTCATGCAACACAGCGCACCTGTATAAAAAAGCCCAAAGCCAACTGTACTTCCTCAGGAGGCTGAGGTCTTTTAACATCTGCAGGAAGCTCCTGAGGATGTTTTACCAGTCATGGTTGCTGGAGTACTTTTCTATGCTGTGGTGTGCTGGGGGAGCAGCATAGCAAAGAAGGACTCACGCAGGCTGGAGAAACTGATCAGGAAGGCTGGCTCTGTGGTGGCATGAAGCTGGACACTCTGGGTGACAGTGGCAGAGAAAGGACACTAAAAAAACTGCTGGACATTATGAACAATGCTGCTCTGCACACGGCCATTAACAACCGAAGAGTCTGTTCAGGTGACAGGTTGCTTCTCCCCAAGAGAAGAACTAACAGACTTAAAAAACTCCTTGTCCCACACGCCATCAGACTGTTTAACTCCACTGCGAGGGGAGAGGGAGGGGACGACAGGAGGACAAAGGGGGGGAACAACTAAGCTGTTAGTGCCTCTTCACCTCACTGTGCAATACCTTTGTGCAATACTTTTGTTAATAGTCAATGGTGCAAATAGACCTCAATACTTGAAATGTGCAATTCACTTGTATTATATATTTATATGTGTCTCTGTATTTAATATGTGTGTGTATGTATGTCTATATATAACATTCTGTAACTGTAACTTCTGTCGGTGCTGTGCTTTTGGAAACCGAATTCCCGAGGAAACCCACCCAAGGGATAATTAAATTCTACTGCACATTGATCCATAGCTTTGCTCTGTAAAGGCTAACAAAGTGCTTTTGCTTTACAAAGACTCAGCGTCGGTATTCACTCTTTTCTAAATGCCACTGAACACTGGAGTGAAATGGAGCCTGATCCTCAGAGTTTTATTGTTGCTAACATTCTTCTAGATAGCACAGATAGTGCCCCACTGGCATAATCACTCATGTCGATAGATTCCTGTTAAAGGGAGTTTTTCTCCCCACTGTAACATGGCAAACATAGCAAACGAATAATCCAGCTGAAGCTTCAGACAGCCGTCAGACAGTGAAACACTGCCATCTGCTGGACGCGAATAAACACAGACGCTCTTTACGGGTGAGGGAGTTTCACAAGTCTGCAACGACTCAGCATCAAACTGACAGACTATTATAGCGGACATGGTGCTCTCAATGGCTTCATTAACGCAGGTCAGAAAGGATCAAACATATCAATAATATAAAACACAAAACGTCTCTTATTGCCCAGGGCCCTACGAAGTGAGTGGTTCCTTATAGCCTATTAAACCTTAGCAGGTTATTTTGATGTGTTACGAGATGAAACACAGCTATCCAGTAACATTCAGCTACAAAAATGCTTTTTTTATATTACTTTTTTACAGCTTCGCACTTTTACACAAGTTTTATCATCAGGTCACAATGGCTGCTGCTAAAATTGAGTACAAGATATTGTTGGCCTGATTAAAAGGTCTTGATGCGTGCTCAATCATCCAGGGAAGTAAATCTCCAAAAGTTGATCCTGTCTTCTGGACGTAGCGTTTTCAGTCAGGAAACCAGCCGACTGAAGGAACAATGGGCTGGGAGGTCAGTTCCTTAATCATGATATGCAAATTCTCATGACCATTGATCACCAACCACTGATCAAGGTCTTGCAGTACCATTCACAGAGAGTTGGAGAACGGCTGCAATCACAGCATTGTAGATGGTTACAGATGTACCCTTAGGCCCCCCTTGATTCAGAGAGGGGTCTTTCCCTTTTCACGTAAATGGCCTCCTTGACTCCGCCCCTCAAACCAGCGTTCATTGCAGTTATTGTTGACAATCAATTGTATCGTGTAACCATCCAGCTCACATATTCAATGTAAATGATTTGTTGAACTCAAGACATGATGAATGTTCCGCATTAAAACACATCCAGCCGAGTGTTCTCACTCTCCCTAAATGGATCTGTTACATTAGTGATATATGGGAGTTGTGTTTCAGTCTTTTCCACATGAGGACATTTACATTTAGTTTTTGCTTTACTGATGAGTGGCTGGTTAACCTGCAGTGGTTGAAGTATGTGTCGGTCGTCTGGAAGAGTAGGTGTAGAAGACGTCTTTAATGATTAATGCTCTGAAGGTGTCAGCGATTACTGTGAATTCATTATAAAAGTGGATTTCAGTGAATAAAGACAGGCCCTCATGGTGAAGCTCAGGTGTCCATAAAGTGTAACAGGAGAGCTTTGTCATACTTTCAGATATTTTACATGAGCCAGTCTGTTGCGTTCCCCTGGGAGGTCTAGGCGGTGAGGGGGAAGTAACAAAAGTGACCGGGTCAGAAAAAGGAGTCAAGGAGGCGAAACAGTTAAATAAAACAGTTTTATTGAAGTAATTCAACTAAAGAGACGGACAAGCCGCTATCACCATAAAAGTAACACAACAAAACTCAGGCGTTTGTCATCAAGCATAAAGTCAAAAGGAAAACACGCCACTAGCTGGAAACCACAAGACCAGTTCACAGCTGGAAACACCAAAAACACTAGCTCCTAGCGTACCCACACAAATGGCACCTGCCCCAGAGCTCACCGTCTCTGGCTAAATACCCTTACTTGCTGTAACAGCTGTAGCAAGGAGTGGGCAATTGGCGGAGTGAAGAAAGGTGAGCACCTCAGGCAGGAGGTAGTGGGACACACCCACACAGGCACCCTCAGGAGAGAGTAATCACTCATGTCTAGATATTCCTGTTAAAAAGGAGTTTTTCCTCCCCACTGTAACATGGCAAACATAGCAAACGAATAATCCAGCTGAAGCTTCAGACAGCCGTCAGACAGTGAAACCACTGCATCTGCTGGACGCGATAACACAGACGCTGCTTTGACGTGTGGGGAGTTTCAACAAGTCTGCAACGACTCAAGCATCAAACTACAGAACTATTACAGCGGACATGGTGCTCTAATGGCTTCATTAACGCAGTCAGAACGGTATCAACACATCTCAAATTAAAAAACACAAACGTCTCTTATTAGCACAACACTGCTCAGGCTCACGAGTGTGTGCCTACAACCTATTAAACCTTAGCATGTTATTTTGAAGTGTTAACGGGTGAAACGCACACCAGATGATTAACTGTAATTTCAACATTGAGCTACAAAAATCTGTTTTTTTTAAATAATTTTTTTTAAATATTCTTTTTACAGTTTTTTGTTTTGTTTTGCAATTTTACACAAGTTTTATCATCAGTGTCACAATGACTGCTGCTTAAATTGAGTAGAGCTTTTGTTGGTCTGATTAAAGGTTAAATGTAAAATTTAAACATGTGATGTGAGGTCATTATTACAGTGCAGGTGTCCTGCTTTAGGATCATATATTAATACTTCCAAACAGTAAAGTTGTAGAGAATCTATGTTCATTATCGTTGCTAATCATGGAAAGACAAAGACGTCAGACTCTGCTGAAAATTTTACACCCTCCTTCTCTCTGCCACAGCGGGCTGGGGATGAGCGCTCACCTGTTACTTTATGCTTAACGGACGTTGACCTGCAGCAACTAAAACCCTTTTGAGAAGTTTGAGAGCAATTTATGAGAGAAACCAAAACAAGTTCAGTTTTGTTTCTCACCAATTCACAGCGCAAACAGACACATTACACCATGTCAGCCAACCCATCCTTCGGCTCAGATGAGCTTGGAATATCTAAAGGGACCATTTTGGGAGATCACCACATGGTGGAGGCTTTCCCTTGAGAAAAGAAGCTTTGTGTTGTTAACGAAAATGTCGCGATTAAAAATAGAACAAAACTGTTGCTAGTAACGTCAACAAAAATCTAACCCCTGAAATTCGGCTCCAGGCAAAACTGGAAATTTTCCATCCTGGAGCAGCTACGACGCTTGGATCAGACAGGTGCAACATTGTCGGAATGGCACGGCTATTTCCCTCGATGGAGAGCGCATTTGCTTGAATTTCAAACTCCTCGACCAAAGCCTGTCCGACTACATTGGGGACCGGAATAAACGAGGTCTCCCAATGAGAGAAAATCAGGCCAAATTTTGCATCAGCTCGCAAATGCTCTATTCCACCTGGGTTCTGTGGGAATAGTGCATGCGACCTCAAACCTGTCACATCATGGTTGTGAACCGCAGTGAGTCTCAAGTCAGAGTCAACTTATAGACTTGGCATCGCATTGTAACACCTCTGCAGTGATTCCTGGTGACTGTGTGGGGACAATTGTTATTGTGCACCTGAGATTATGCTTGGCACTCCATTATGATGAAGCAATTGACATGTGGTCTCTAGGGCTGGTAGCTGTGGAGCTTGCTACAGGGGTGCCTCTCTATCCTGGGGAAGACGATTATGACTGTTTTGAAAATTCATAATTGAAACCCCGGTGGTCAGCTACCAGATCATCTCCTAGAGTCTGGCTTGTACACTGACAGCTATTTTCATCGAGGATAACCACAACGAACAGCGCTGGACATTTAAGACCCCAGAACAATTTCAATATGAGACAGATATCGATCCAAGGAAACTCGATCGATAAAACTTAAGTGTCTCGATGACCTCGAACAACTGCTGAAAGTTAGGCGAGGACCGGAAAAATGGCCAAACATTATTTGTAAGGCTAATCAAAGAAATGTTGGCCTTGGATGCAAATCAGCGCATAACACCCTCGGAGGTTCTGAAGCATCCCTTTTTCCACCCTGGCCTCTCAAGGAGAACCCCCTGCACTGACATGAATAGTACAGGGGGAGAACTCCTTGTGCTCTCTCAGCAGCCTTCAAGCTGGAAAAGTCATGGATCACAAAAATTCAGCTGCAGTTTCCAAAACTCAGTTGAATTTCCTCAAAAAAGAGACATCAACACCTCAGCCAACCCATCTGCCTCTGAAGATGATCTTCAAATAACGGAAGGGACCATTTTAGGAGATCACCACGTGGTAGAGGCCTTCCTTGGAGAAGGAGGCTTTGGTTTAGTAACCAGATGTCGCGATACAAAAAACAACAAAACGGTTGCTATTAAAGTCAACAAGAGCGACCCTGAAATTCTGCTCCAGGACAAAACTGGAAATTTTCATCCTGGAGCAGCTACGACGCTTGGATCCAGACAGGTGCAACATTGTCGAATGGAACGGCTATTTCCTCGATGGAGAGCGCATTTGCTTGAATTTCGAAATTGCTCGACCAAAGCCTGTGGGACTACATTGGGGACCGGAATAACCGAGGTCTCCCAATGAGAGAACTCAGGCCAACTTTGCATCAGCTCGCAAATGCTCTGTTCCACCTGGGTTCTGTGGGAATAGTGCATGCTGACCTCAAACCTGGAAACATCATGGTTGTGAACCGCAGTGAGTCTCCCGTCAAAGTCAAACTCATAGACTTTGGCCTCGCATGTCCTGCTTCTGCAGTGATTCCTGGTGACTGTGTGGGGACAACTGGTTATTGTGCACCTGAGGTTATGCTTGGCATTCCATACGACAAAGCAATCGACATGTGGTCTCTGGGGCTGGTAGCTGTGGAGCTTGCTACAGGGGTGCCTCTCTATCCTGGGGAAGACGATTATGATGTTTTAAAATTCATAATTGAAACCCAGGGTCAGCTACCAGATCATCTCCTAGAGTCTGGCTTGTACACTGACTGCTACTTCATCGAGGATAACTACAACAAACAGCGCTGGACATTTAAGACCCAAGAACAATTTCAATACGAGACACATTATCGATCCAAGGAAACTCGATATATAAAACTTAAGTGTCTCGATGACCTCGAAAAACTGCTGAAAGTTAGGCGAGGACCGGAAAATGGCCAATCATTATTTGTAAGGCTAATCAAAGAAATGTTGGCCTTGGATGCAAATCAGCGCATAACACCCTCGGAGGTTCTGAAGCATCCCTTTTTCGACCCTGGCCTCTCAAGGAGAACCCCTGCACTGACATGAATAGTACAGGGGGACAAAACCTTGTGCTCTCTCAGCAGCAATCATCGTTTGGGTGGCCAGAATTCTAGGGGAGCTAGAAATTCTTCTGGAAAAAAATCCCAAAACAATAACATCAACAAAAACAACCAATGAATGTGGTCTTAAACTTGGGCACAATTTGGCTTGAAATCCATCAACTAATCTCTCAATATTCAAAGCAGAGCAGCAGACAACTTACCATCACATCAGTCCTTCAATCAGACCTACAACAAACGTCTTCCGTCTCTCACCCCAACCGGTCGCAGCAGATGGCCGCCCCGACCTGAGCCTGGTTCTGCCGGAGGTTTCTTCCTGTAAAAAGGGAGTTTTTCCTTCCCACTGTCGCCAAAGTGCTTGCTCATAGGGGGTCATATGATTGTTGGGTTCTCTGTATGTATTATTGTAGGGTCTACCTTACAATAATACATACAGCCTTGAAGTGACTGGTGATGTGATTTGCTGCTGAATGAATTCGGAACTAATTGGAAATCTGGATATTAATTAAATAAACCTGCTTTGAGCATCAATTAATTGTTGTTTGAAATTCTTTATAAATATATAAATATAGTGCCACTCTTCTACTGTTTAAATTGCAACTGTTTAAAACTGACTAATTTATTCATACACTTGAGCATAAACACATGCACAGTAAATGGCCTGTATTTGTACAGCGCTTTACTTAGTCCCCAAGGACCCCAAAGAGCTTTACACTACATTCAGTCATTCACACACTGGTGATGGCAGCTACATTGTAGCCACAGCTGCCCTGGGGCGCACTGACAGAGGCGAGGCTGCCGGACACTGGCGCCACCGGGCCCTCTGACCACCACCAGTAGGCAACGGGTGAAGTGTCTTGCCCCGGGACACAACGACCGAGACTGTCGGAGGCGGGGCTCAATCTGGCAACCTTCCAATTACAGGATGAACTGCGAACTCTTGAGCCACGATTGCCCTATATACACATATACTTTACAGTACTAGTCAGTGCTTACATACTAGTTCTTTTCCCTACTTTTTCATGCTTACTGGTACAAATGCCTGTTACTAGAGTTAAATGCTATCAATGTATTCTCACAGTTATGGAACTGTACAAATGCATACAAAATAACGCTCACGTAAACATAACTGTGCACTAGTTTGCCCTTATTGCTGCAGTTTGTTTCAAGTTGTTCTCTCTCTCTCACACACACACACACACACACACACACACACACGCACACACACACACACACACACCATGTAACGTTTTCAGCAAGAAACCCCCCCCCCCCCACAGTGACACCACCACCACTAGTCTGCACAGCTGACATAAGGCAGCATGGATCCATCCTTTCATGCTATTTATGCCAAATTCTGACCCGACCATCTGCATGTCAGAGCAGAAATCAAGACTCATCAGACCAGGCAACATTTATCCAATCTTCTCATGTCAAATTTTGAGAACTGTAGCTTCAATTTCCTGTTCTTAGCTGACCAAAACACTCTTCTGCATTCTTTGGTTGCAACAAATGGTTGTATGAGCTACGGTTGCCTTCCTATCAGACATTTTTCTCTCACCGTTGACATCAATAAGGCAGTTTTTCCAAGAGAACTGCCTTTCACTGGATATTTTCTCTTTTTTGTCACCGAAAAGGGTGTCTGTGTTACTTCTTGTCTTATATATATTGTCTCTGTTTTCCTCTGTCCTTTGTCAGAGTGTCTGTTCACCTACCCCCTGTGTCTCCATGTTCCCAGTGTTCAAGGTTTCCGAGTGTTTTCCCAGTTTAGGTTTTCATGGTTGGTTCTGTTTGCTACTCAGCCAGAATAAACAGCTCGCTCTTTTTAAAAGTAGGCTCCAGAATGGATGATGGCATGTTCGCATGTCTTTATGCAACACTGAGTGTGCTGAACTAAAGGTAGGCCTAGTTTCATTTTCATGGTCATTATTATCAAGACAATGATTACGCCTTATTCTGATTATTTCTCCCCTTTGGAGGTGTAACGTTTACATGAGGGGTGTAGGAACATTTCCCCCTAAATATGTTTAGATAAATTTTTGTTGAAGTCACAGTTTTTGTCGTATTGATGATGCAGCTAGAATAAGTGCTTTTAAATAAAAGAATAACCATTCAAAGTGCTCAGTGGTGAAACTGTAACTCTTTCAGAGTTTGACAGCTGGACAGGTGTGAGGAGAAGTTGCTCTTTGTTGATGGTGGTCGATGCATTTAAAAACAGCCCAAAACGATAGTCCCATAGTCAGGGGGTCGCTGTGGTTTAGGACAATTCCTGAATATTGATAATCTAGATTGGCAAAGCTTGCTGCGCATGTCACTTGAGTCATATTCATAGGTTTGCCATATAATATAGCATGCTGCGTTGTAGTAGGCATGTGTGAGCATATATATCTGTATCAGGCGAAAGAATGTCTCGGACTCCCGGACCATCAGCACCGGCTCCCCTCAGGGCTGTGTTCTTTCTCCTCTGCTCTTCTCCCTGTACACCAACTGCTGCACCTCCACCCACCAGTCTGTCAAGCTAATCAAGTTTGCAGATGACACCACCGTTATTGGGCTCATCTCGGACGGGGATGAGTCTGCCTACAGGAGGGAGGTTGAACGTCTGGTGTCCTGGTGCAGCCACAACAACCTGGTGCTAAATGCCCAGAAGACAGTGGAGATTATTGTGGACTTCAGGAAGCACACAGCCCCACTCCCCCCCCATCATCCTGACTGACACCCCCATCACCTCTGTGGACTCATTCCGCTTCCTGGGTACCACCATCACCCAGGACCTGAAGTGGGAGCCCACCATCACCTCCGTCATCAAGAAAGCCCAGCAGAGGATGTACTTCCTGAGGCAGCTGAAGAAATTCAACCTGCCAACACGGACGATGATGCAGTTCTACACCGCAATCATCGAGTCCATCCTCACCTCCTCCATCACCGTGTGGTACGCTGGAGCCACTATTAGGGACAAACAGAGACTGCAGCGCGTTGTGCGCTCTGCTGAGAAGGTGATTGGCTGCAGACTCCCATCTCTGCAGGACCTGTACACCTCCAGGACACTGCGGCGTGCAGCCCGGATCTCAGCTGACCCTTCTCACCCTGGACACAGTCTGTTTGACCTGCTCCCCTCAGGCAGGAGGCTCCGGTCCATTCGCACCAGAACCTCTCGCCATAAGAACAGTTTCTTCCCCTCTGCTGTTGGACACATGAACAATAACCATATGACTGTCCCCACCACTAACACATGACCCTACGCTGTGTCACTGCATCATTCCATGTTTGGCACTGATCACCACCTGCACTCATGTATATATCTTTCTACGTAGCACTTTTAATTCTTATTCCTACTTTTATTTTTTTCATGTCCATTTAATCGCAATTTATGACAGTATGTTTGCACTGAAGCACCGCAGCAATTTCCTAATGTTGTAAACCTGCTCAACATTTGGCAATAAACCCCTTTCTTTCCCCTTTCTTTTCTTTCTTTCCGTTGTTCATCCAGGGATGGATGTGGTCCTGTGTCACTTCGACCAGGTGTGAATTGTCATATGTCCATGTCCTTCTATACAAGTTGGCTTCTTGATCCATTAAGTGCATCAGAGTCCATGCTGTAAGCAGCAGGGCCAAGGTGGTAAACAGAATAATCTTCATGATGACCAGACACACCGATTTCTCTGGTGAGTAGACTACAGGTGAGAAGTAGAAGGCGGGATATACCCAATCAGCCCTCCCTTCACCTGTAGATCACCAAAGAGTCGGGGTGGTGGTGTCTTTTAGGTTATGCTGTCACTCACTTCCACTTTTTTGCAATGGCTCTGGTGGATCCAAAAGGGCCTCTCAGCGATTTTGCAAACTGTTGGCGTCATTAGGAGTACTTGGTATGGACCTTATCGCCTGGGTTTAATCTGCAAGAGACTCTTTGTTGTGCTCTGGTGGACATCTCTAAACACCATCATGAGTTCAGAATCAGAATCAGAAACTTTATTGTCATTGTCACGAGAACAACGAAATGAAGAATGGTCCCCGATCATTGCATCATCCCTAGCAATATCAAAATATAAATAAAACAATAAAATGCAATAAATAAAATAGATAGAATACTTAAAATACTAATAAGATGTAACAGTAAAACATTCACATACATTCCCACACACATGCTTCAGACCGTGCATAGATTAACACAAGAGTGGCGTGATGGACATTTTTTTTGTAGTATTCAGATGTGTTATTGCAGTTGGATAACAACTGTGTTTGAGTCTATTAGTCCTTGCCCTGTACCGTCTGCCTGAGGGCAACAGTTCGAACAGGGAGTGGCCAGGATGTGAGGTGTCTTTTATGATGTTTTGGGCCTTTTTAAAACAGTGGGCGTTGTGTAGAACGTCCAGTGTGGGGAGAGGGCAGCCAGTGATCTTTTGGGCGGTGTTAATGATCCCTTGGAGTGCTTTCCTCTGAGCCCCTGTGCAGCTAGTGTACCAAATACATATGCAGTAAGTTAGAACACTCTCAATGGTGGCTCTGTAGAAGGACACCAGCAGTCTCTGTGTGATGTTATTCCTCCTGAGAATTCTCAGGAAGTACAGTCTCTGTTGGGCCTTTTTCAGGCTTCAATTTCAACCCAATTATACTCCTCTGGGCTTCACCTTCCCACTGGCCCCTGTACCCTTCTCAAAGTGTCCTTTGTTGTCTTAAATCTCCAGCAAACACAATCTCTTTCTTCTCCGTTTCCTTTCACTATTTTCCTTGTAGATTAAGTCCCAGCCAGGCAAAATATCACATTCAGTGCCTTTAAACAGTTATGTCACACTGTTCTTACCAGCCTGCTGTTAATTCTTCAGGTTCACGATGCTCTGTTGGTCTTCATCAGGAGATTGACTGTCCTTTGAGCTTCTTCTCAGGATCGGGACAAGTGGGAGGTCAAGCTGTAAAATTTTAAGCCAAACTTGGCTTGTTTTTTCCCAATTATGTTAAATCTATGGTTTTGCTGCTATGCTCAAAATTCTAGGTTGAGGAAAGTCCACCTTTATCTATTTGTGGCCTATATTAACACACTAAACCATACCATTAATATCATTTTCATGTCTTTTCTTAAAGCCTCCATTGCTTCATCTGGCTAGAGTCTGTCTCTTCTGTTTTTCTCTCTGGGTGCTCACTCCTTCTATAGGCATGCAAAGGTCCTGTCACACACACACTTCCTGTTACTCTCTTTTGTGTTTCTACAGGCTAATCAAACTCATTTTGCATTTACAATCTACAAACCCTTTGTAATTCTACTAACTTTTGATCTAACATGTAGCGTTATTTACACAATAATTTCATATTTTAATAAAATCCATGTATATGCATATCCATGTCCAAGAATAAACACTGAAAGAGAAACACTTCACTGTTGAGGTGTTGAGTTGCACAAACCACCAGCAACTCAACACCTCAAAGACCAAGGAAACTGGTTGTGGACTTCGGGAGGTCCAGAGAAGGTCCACTGCCGGTTCAGATAGAGGGGGAGGAGGTGGTCAACAAGTACAAGTACCTCGGGCTGTGGGTGGACAATAAACTGGACTGGTCATGCAACACAGAGCACCTGTATAAAAAAGCCCAAAGCCGACTGTACTTCCTCAGGAGGCTGAGGTCTTTTAACATCTGCAGGAAGCTCCTGAGGATGTTTTACCAGTCAGTGGTTGCTGGAGTACTTTTCTATGCTGTGGTGTGCTGGGGGAGCAGCACAGCAAAGAAGGACTCACGCAGGCTGGAGAAACTGATCAGGAAGGCTGGCTCTGTGGTTGGCATGAAGCTGGACACTCTGGTGACAGTGGCAGAGAAAAGGACACTAAAAAAAACTGCTGGACATTATGAACAATGCTGCTCTGCACACGGCCATTAACAACCAGAAGAGTCTGTTCAGTGACAGGTTGCTTCTCCCCAAGACAAGAACTAACAGACTTAAAAACTCCTTTGTCCCACACGCCATCAGACTGTTTAACTCTTCTCTGGAGGGGAGAGGGAGGGGAGACAGGAGGACAAAGGAGGGGGGAACAACTAAGCTGTAGTGCCTCTTCACCTCACTGTGCAATACCTTTGTGCAATACTTTTGTTAATAGTCAATGGTGCAAATAGACCTCAATACTTGAAATGTGCAATTCACTTGTATTTTTATTTTTTATTCCTATTTATTCTATTTATCCCCTTCGTATATTTTATTTTTATTTATATTTGTCTCTGTATTTATATATGTGTGTGTGTATGTATGTATATATATAACATTCTGTAACTGTAACTTCTGTCGGTGCTGTGCTTTTGGAAACCGAATTTCCCAGAGGAACCCACCCAAGGGATTAATAAAGTTCTACTGCACATTGATCCATAGCTTTGCTCTGTGAAGGCTAACAAAGTGCTTTTGCTTTACAAAGACATTCAGCGTCGGTATTCACTCTTTTAAAATGCCACTGAACACTGGAGTGAAATGGAGCCCTGATCCTCAGAGTTTTATTGTTGCTAACATTTCTTATAGATAGCACAGATAGTGCCCCACTGCAGTAATCACTCATGTCTAGATATTCCTGTTAAAAAGGAGTTTTTCCTCCCCACTGTAACATGGCAAACATAGCAAACGAATAATCCAGCTGAAGCTTCAGACAGCCGTCAGACAGTGAAACACTGCCATCTGCTGGACGCGAATAACACAGACGCTGCTTTGACGGGTGAGGGAGTTTCAACAAGTCTGCAACGACTCAAGCATCAAACTACAGAACTATTACAGCGGACATGGTGCTCTAATGGCTTCATTAACGCAGGTCAGAAAGGATCAAACATATCAATAAATTATAAAACACAAAACGTCTCTTATTAGCACAACACTGCTCAGGGCTCAGAGTGTGTTCCTTATAGCCTATTAAACCTTAGCAGGTTATTTTGAAGTGTTACAGGTGAAACAGCCAACCAGTGAAGTTAACTGTAATTTCAACATTGAGCTACAAAAATGTTTTTTTTTAAATACATTTTTTTTATTTCTTTTTACAGTTTTGCAATTTTACACAAGTTTTATCATCAGTGTCACAATGACTGCTGCTAAAATTGAGTATGAGCTTTTTGTTGGTCTGATTAAAAGCTTAAATGTAAAATGTAAACATGTGATGTGAGGTCATTAATTACAGTGTCCTGCTTTAGGATCATATATTAATACGTCCAAAACAGTAAAGTTGTAGAGAATCTATGTTCATTATCGTTGCTAATCATGGAAAGACAAAGACGTCAGACTCGGCTGAAAATTTTACACCCTCCTACTCTCTGCACACAGCGGGCTGAGGGATCTTCCAGGACTGGTGATTTTATTTTGTTCTTTTTGGTCTTACTGGTTAGTAGGTGGTGATTTTGTACCTGTTGATCTCACATTTGGAACATAAATTGCTTTGGAGCAGATTAGGTTCAAAGGATAACTTGGCTCTTGAAGTTAGCCGGATAAGACAGCGTTCGGCTTCACAGTTGAGGCCTCAGAGAGTTGTTGCTAACCAAAGTCTATCTTGTACGGCCACGCAGCATCTTATGACATTTTGTAACCTGAGCAGTGAAATGATTGCCGTTTTAGTGCACATACACAGTGTGGGGATCAGTATCAGGACAATAAAGTTATGGTGCAAAAAGCTGCATCTGGTCAGAAGGAAAAGCACGCACACTTGGAAGACTTGACCATTTGCACAAAATGAATGGCTGACACTGGACAGATGAGAGGATGTGGACGGTCACACCCTCGTGCATTAAAGAGGGCTTTCAGTTCATTGAAAACACAAAACCAAACACACAAAAGACACAATGAGACAGCTGATCAGTTTGCTTCACTAAATCATCGACACAAGCCGTGTTGTAGAGGGTACTGCAGCCGTGGCAGGTTATCATCTTAATGTGGCCCTGACACTCCATCGTACGCCACAAAGCTGTGAATAAATGAAAAGCAAAGAGGCATCATCACTAACATAATAACTGTAGAAGTTATCCCGCTGCATTACATTTATCAGGATATCGTAATAAATGTTCATCACATGTTGCTTTGACCCATCATTGTTGTCATTAATATCGGTACGTGACACTGGACACTTCCTGTCATTCATATGTCATGACTTTGTGATCAGTGTAGCAGCTTGAAAATAACTGCTTGGTTAACAGCAGGTGTACAGGCAGGTGCTCTGATCAAATAACATGTTTGGCTAAAGAAACAGAAAATAAAAACATGTAAATAGGAACACCCACATCTCTACTTCTTCTTCTTCTATTTTCCATTTCACATTTACAAAAAAGTTCTCCTGCGTAGGTGTGGAGACAAATATATGTCAATTTAATACTTCAGACAGGCCCCAGAGCAGGTCTGAACAATTAGTCGACTTAAAATCAAAATTGCAATTTGAAACCATGCAATTAGCCTCCATGTTTTGCAAAGTGTCTGATCCAGGTTTGAAATAGAGTGTTATATAAAATTATGTTAAAACTGATGATCTCTTTCTTGTGTACTAGTCATGCTCACCAATCAGAAGTGATGCAAGATGACTGCTTTTACACACAAGAACAACAAACATGAGAAACCCAAAGAAAGCTTAGCTTAGCCTAGCCAAGTTAACTGTTAGACAAAGTAGAGGAGTTGGAAGAGTAAAGGTTTCTGGTTAACTCCAGTTCAACTTAACATTAAATTAAACTGACAAATATCATGTTTATATTCATATCTTAGTCTTTTGATGAGCTCTATCTTATAAATCTATTAGACTCACACGAGGTCGGCACAGGGACAGGCCTCGGGGGTCCAGGCCCACCTGGTGAAGTCCTTCTTCCCCAACATCTTCTGATGTACTTTATTTATACATTTTGGTAATGAGTACTTAAACTACCACCAGCAGGGGTGAACTAAAGAGTGCGACCCATCACTTCAGTTTCAGCAGATATTTTCTATTTAACACTCAAAAAAATCTGTTGTACAAGTATTAAAAATATATTCACAAATGAAATTTACATGCCTGAGATGAAAACATTACTCAAACAAGTTGTCAGGTAAAGTCTCTATAGCACTGTTACATCTAAATATGGACACTGAGCTGGGACTTAACGATGTCACAGATCTGAGCCTCTGCACCTTCACTATACGTTTGTGTATGTCAGGCCTGTCCTGCATCTCTCCACCACCTGATCCAACTCACCACCAAATCCTCAGCTGATCATCTCTGCTCCTCTAATCACCTGAATATCCAAGTATCCGAGAGTGTCCATCGATCTGACAACACAATTGTAAAATCGATCATTGACCTGTGCCCTAATGTGTTCTGTGCACTTGTGAACACACTTCCTTATGGAGTACGTTTATTAAGGACACTCTTTCATTAACACACAGGTTCAATAACACAACAAATAACCTCCAATAAACCTTTTAATAAACTGTCATTGGAGGCTGATGTGTTCTCTCTTGGCTTGTTTTCTTGTTGTGTGCCACACAGAAAATAAATGCATGGTGTCTTAACTCACTGATACGGGGATATCAATGAGCCCAGAGTCCAGCCAACGATGGCACGAAGTCAAACCTCCTTCAAGGAAACTGGAGAGCCCAACACTTGAGGCTACCCCAACAATATCAATATGGTGTAACTTCCTGCTCTAACTCAGGCTCCTTCCCCACAAGAAAGATGTTTTATGTACTCGAAGTCAGACCTGGAATCTGCGGGTCAGACTTCCTGGGCCCCCGACCCCTGACCTCTGAGATTTTCATGTCTTGTATTTTATAATATTTATCTTTTGGTCTTCTCCTGCCAAAATTGTAAACACTGTCATCATGCCATATTGCACTGTTGTTCGATCAGCTTCATTAAATATACTTTTATATATACTTTTATCCTTTGTTTTGTTATACATCCATTTAAATCCTCACATGAAATTATTACAACCAACTGGTAGTAAAACAAAAATAAAAAGATTGTCCAACATTTTAACTGCAAATGGTCAATACACTCACTTTATTTGCCAAAAATTATACTTAAAAAAGGAAAAAAAGAAGTGTTAATAGTTTATTTGAAAGGTCAAAATATACCAACACGTCTTTTTATTTTAAATCTATTTGTTTGTGCATTAATTTTTTTTCTAAAGCCAGATGTGGAAAAACAGGCTGCATCTACATGCAGGTTCTTGTGGTCAGTGGTCATCATATTTGCATTATCTTTCTGAGTCACAAGCAGGGAAGTGTTAAAGTTTCCTAGAAGTGGTGGGCCAGTGATGTAGGTGTGGATGCAAAGGATTATTTGAGGTGGTGCTGATCAGAAGTATAAAAATCAAAGTGTCCAGATCCAAACACACTTTGTTCCTCTGTGACAGAAGTGAACTATAACTCACAGCAGCAGCATCTGAACTGCAGAAGAGATCTCTGCTCATCTCCGTCTGCATTCCTCTTTTGGTAAGAACTTATTATGTAGAATTTAAAATGATTTTCCTTTTAAAGCTGGGCAGCAGGCTCACGTTGAACATCTCCATAAACTGTCATAATTCTGCTGCTACACTAAACACTGCATTCGGTGAGCATACTAAACTTACGTAAGCTGTATGCTTGCACGGTGAGAGACCTGTTTTTGCTGATTTGTGTTCAAATACAAAAAGATCTTATTTAAACTGACTGTCAGATGTTGCCTATCCAGTTATGTAATGAACCCACTATATACATTAACCACAGACCCTTCACGACATCTTCATCACCTGCTGTTCCAGACAACCAACTTGTACCTGAACCACTGCAGGTTAATCATCATCATTAGTAAAGGAAAAAAAGGTGAGTGTCTTAATTTGGAAAAGCTTGAAATAAAAAATCCTATAAATTCCACATAAACAGATACGAATTGGAGGAAAATCCATTGTGTCTTGAGTTCTGTTTTATTTTGATTTTGCAGTGTGTCATTGTTACTACAGAGCACACTGAAACATATATAAGAATAACTGAGTGCAGAAGGGCATTTATATTAAATAGGATTTAAACTTTGTTCTTAATGAACCAGATCTATTATGACCTGGACTTTTATCTATAAAATGGGCTCGTGAAACCCAGAGAAAAACTCTCAATATATCTGTAGATATAAATACATATTTATCCAAATCACATCAAGTAAAAAGGCAAAATGACAAAATTAAAAAAAAAAAAAAGACAAAAAGTACAAATTAAAAGACAAAATTTTAAGGCAAAAACAAATAGCTTGATGTCTTAATACGATGAATATAAAATATAAAGTAATACAACAAGGTTAAATATCTAAACATTCAAAGACAACTACTTCAGCTTTTCAAAGCTTCTTTTTCCAGTTGAAAATGACATCATCACGCCTGAATCTGCTTCCAGGAGCTGTCCAGATCAGGCTTGTTCAGGATATTTATAAAGCTTGATAGTTTTCAATCTTCCTAACAGTTGAAAAATAAACAGAGAACAAAGTTACATATAAGATTATAAATAAATAAAAAAGAAAATATAAATAAAACTACTTCTTTCATTTAAAGAAAAAGGTCTATCAGTCCTCTTGTCGTGTGTGTTTGCAGCTCACAAAGACGACTTACTGGATCCAAAAGGATGTATCTACCAAATTCTTAATGTGGAAAAATGTCCATGTGGTTTCTTCTCCAGGAGACGATGAAGACACCGTTTGTCTGCATGATGCTCGTGCTGCTCTTTGCTACCGGATTTTGCAAAGTGAACAATTTTCAACCAAGCGAGCACCAACCTGAAGAAACACCTTATGAAAAGTTTAGAAGACAGCATGTAGATGCTAAGATGACTGAAAAGCTGTGTAACACAGAAATATCAAATAGGAATATCTACAAAATTGACAACAGTTGTAAGGAAACCAACACATTCATCCTCAGCATTCCAGCAAAGGTCAAATCCATTTGTAGAGGTGATGGGAGGTACGATGAAAATAGCGGCATGACGTATAGTACCGCAACGTTTCGCATAATTAAATGTAAGCTAAAGAATTAGAATTAGAATTAGAATTCAACTTTATTGTCATTGCACATGCACAGGTACAGGGCAACGAAATGCAGTTTGCATCCATCCAGAAGTGCTTTAGTGATATAGATATATTACAATATATATTAGCAATAATATAGATATGTGAGTATATTACAGAAATGGGTCTATTATGGTATGTTATAATGTACACGGTATGAAGTATGTTGTGAATATTCTATAACTATAAGTATGTACAGGCTGTAGTGAGTACAAGCTATGTACAGGATATAAATATGAAAAACTATACAGGATATGAAATAAATAACTTTACAGAATCTGAGATATACAGCTATACAGAAATGGGAACTATGCAAGTTGTAAACAGTTGTAGGATTAAAGATGATCGAATGTACAGAATGATTATTTACACAGAGCTATACAGTAGTGCAGTTAAGATAAGTGAGGGTGTAGATAGTTTCTACAGAGGCTATATAAAGTGCTAGTGGTTGTGAGTGGTGGTTCAGTCCATGTTATTATTGTGTGTTTGAGGGTACAGTTGTCCATTGTGGGTGTGTGTATGTTCAGTCCATGAGTTTAACGTGGGTCAGATGTCAGGAGGCAGAGTTCAGGAGTCTGACAGCTGTGGGGAAGAAGCTGTTCCGGTACCTGGTGGTCTTAGTCCGGAGGCTCCTGTAGCGCCTCCCAGAGGGCAGGAGGGTGAAGAGTCCATGCGATGGGTGACTGGGGTCTTTGATGATTTCCCCAGCCCTTTTCAGACACCGCTTCCTGTAGATGTCTTTTATGGCAGGAAGTGGTGCTCCGGCGATGCGCTGGGCAGTTTTCACGACCCTCTGCAACCCCTTCCGGTCCGAGGCAGAGCAGTTCCCGTACCAGACTGTTATACAGTTGGTCAGGATGCTCTCGATGGTGCAGCGATAGAAGTTCACCAGGATGTCTGAGGACAGGTGGTTCTTCCTCAGGGTCCTCAAGAAGAAGAGGCGCTGGTGAGCCTTCTTGACCAGCTTGGAGCAGTTGGTCGTCCAGGTGAGATCCTCGGAGATGTGGACTCCCAGGAACTTGAAGCTGCTCACACGCTCCACAGCCGTCCCCTTAATGTGGATGGGTGGATGTGGGTCAGCATTCCTCCTGTAGTCCACGATGAGCTCCTTGGTCTTCTCGGTGTTAAGCAGCAGGTTGTTTCTGTCGTACCACTCAGCCAGACGATCCACCTCCTCCCTGTAGGCGGCCTCATCGTTGTCACTGATGAGGCCAATCACCGTGGTGTCATCTGCAAACTTAATGATGGTGTTGGAACCATCAGCAGGTCTGCAGTCGTGGGTGAAGAGGGAGTAGAGGAAAGGGCTCATCACACAGCCTTGTGGTACACCGGTGTTCATTGTGATGGTAGATGAGCAGTGGTTATCCAGCCGGACGTGTTGGGGGCGGTTGGTCAGGAAGTCCAGTAACCATTTGCAGATGAGGGAACTGATGCCCAGGTCTGTCAGTTTCCTGATGAGTTGTGAGGGGTGGATTGTATTGAACGCTGAACTGAAGTCTATAAACAGCATTCTGGCGTAGGTGTTGTTGTTGTCCAGGTGTGAGAGGACAGAGTGCAGTGCGATGGAGACTGCATCCTCTGTGCTCCTGTTCTGGCGGTATGCGAATTGGTGGGGGTCCAGGGTGGGGGGGAGACAGGATTTGAAGTGTGCTAGGACCAGTCACTCTAAGCACTTAGTGATGATGGGGGTGAGTGCTACTGGGCGGTAATCATTGAGGCAAGATGGGTTGGAGTTTTTGGGTATCGGGACGATGGAGGTGGATTTGAAGCAGGCCGGTACCACAGCGTGGGCCAAGGACAGATTGAATATGTCTGTGAGCACTCCTGCAAGCTCCCCAGAACACGCTCTGAGAACACGCCCGGGGATGCCATCAGGGCCTGCAGCCTTGTGGACATTGATCCTGCTCAGCACCGCTCCTACATCGGTGGGGGAGAGAGTCAGAGGTTGGTGGTCTGGCGTCATGTCTGCTTTGGTTGTGGTTGTGGGGTTCCCTCGCTCAAAACGAGCATAAAAGTTGTTGAGCTCGTTGAGGAAGGAGACATCAGACGATGCGGGGGTTGGTTTGGTGGTCCTGTAGTCTGTGATGGTCTGGAGTCCTTGCCACATGCGTCGTGGGTTGGAGTTGGAGAAGTGTTCTTCTACCTTCTTTTTGTAATGGTGTTTGGCTTTTTTGATGCCCTTCTTTAGATTAGCCCTGGCTGTACTGTAGGCGTGTGCATCTCCTGACCTAAAGGCGGTGTTGCGGGCCTTCAGGAGGAGACGAACATCCCGGTTCATCCAAGGCTTCTGGTTGGGGTACATGGTGATCCGTTTCTGGGTGGTGACACTGTCTGTGGTTTTGGAGATGTAATCCAGTACAGATGAGGCGTACTGGTCCAGGTCTGTGTGGGTGAACATATTCCAGTCTGTGTTTTTAAATCTGTCCTGGAGCACTGCGTCTGTCCCCTCTGGCCACACTTTAATTGTTCTCACAGCAGGTTTCACACGTTGGATGAGTGGTGAATACCGAGGTGTGAGGAACAGGGAGAGATGGTCCGATTGTCCAATGTGGGGGAGGGGTGTGGCTTTGTAGGCTCCAGCCAGGTTGGAATACACATGGTCTAAAGTCTTGTCTCCTCTGGTGTGGCAGGAGACATGTTGGTGGAATCTGGGGAGGACTGTCTTTAAGTTGGTGTGGTTGAAGTCGCCAGCAACAATAAAAGCAGCCTCGGGGTGTTTATTCTGGTGTTTGTTAATGGCTGCAGAAAGTTCTTTCATGGCCAACCTAGCATTAGCGTCGGGGGGGGATATACACGGCAGTGAGTATGATAGAGGTGAGTTCTCTGGGGAGATAATAAGGTCTGCATTTGACCATTAAAAACTCCGCATTAGGTGAGCAGTGACTCTCAGTAGTAGTGGAGTTCATGCACCAAGCATTGTTAATATAAATGCACAAACCTCCACCTCTGGTCTTGCCGGAGTCATCTGCTAGCCTGTCGGCTCGGTGTGTGTGGCGTCCTGCTAACTCGATAGCATTGTCCGGGCAGCTGTTGTTCAGCCATGTTTCGGTGAAAAACATGACATTTGAGTCCATAATCCGTCTGTTGTTAGTGATGGAGAGCCATATCTCATCCATTTTGTTTGCCAGAGAACAGACATTGGCGAGAAAAATACTGGGTAAAGGCAGCCGGTGTGGTGTTAGCTTTAGCTTAGCCCGTAGCCCTCCGCGCCTACCTCGCCTTTGTTTACGATCTCGGCGCCGTCTGCGTGCACTTCCGCCCGGCTGGGGAGAGTGGGCAGCCTCCGGTGTTCTGGAGATCTCTGGGATGAGTCGGAGATCGGCGATAAAACTGTTGGAGTTGTGAGTCCAGATGTCCAGAAGCTCTTGTCTGCTGTAGGTCAGCAACGCACAGCAATTCTGGACGAATAATCCGGTTAAAAATAGATAAAAAACCGCTAAATAGCAGATTCTGGAGAGACACTGAGCCTCGCGTTGTTCACGCGCCGCCATCTTGGAAAAACTGCATCAGAAAAAAGCATCAGGGAGCCAGGAAACCCAGCTGCCAGTATGAAGGCAGGCTTCTCACCAACAGGATCATTGTCGTGAAATGTGAAGGGAAGTTACCTGTGCACTTCGATCGGGACCTTCTGCCCTCTGAGAGCAACGATGGCGAGCAACTATGAGGAAAGAGTGGTGTGGCAGGGGGGCGTGGTCTGCGATGCTGCTGCAGGTGAGATGGATGTACCCGCGCTGCATTTGCTATCACGCCTCGCCAACTTAAAAGGCTTTGCGCTGTCTGAGTTGTTGGTGTTGTGGATATGTTGGCTGGCAGCTGGGATGCGGCAGCCGTTCATGTGTATTCAGCAGAGGTGTGGACTCGAGTCACATGACTTGGACTCGAGTCAGACTCGAGTCATTAATTTTATGACTTTAGACTTGACTTGAAAAAATGTTCTAAGACTTGTGACTTGACCTGGACTTTTACACCAATGACCTGGGACTTGAATTGGACTTGAACCGGTTTACTTGAAAAGACTTGATATTTTACCCCAAATATAAAATTTAACATGCATATTATATAGAGATTGAAAATGTGACATCATTCACGGGTAGAACCGCAAAGGATTCTGGGAACTCGTGGCAAGAGGTACTAGTGCACGCAGGCTTTCAATTGAAATCAGTCACACAGCGATAAAAAGAAACACAAAAATGTCAAGAAGCTGTTGTATTATTAACTGCAATAGCCGGTCGCATGACAGCCACGGGAAGCCGACGGGTAAAGAGATCGGTTGTTATCGGATTACGTCGTTGAAGAGAAATTGTTCAAGCCATGTTTCCGAAGTAACAAAGAGGCGACGGGTGGCCTGGATTGCAGCCATTCAAAGACCAAATATAACGTCCCAGAACACTCCAGCTCACAGGTTAGTCTGCTCCAAGCATTTACACGAAGGTCAGTGTTTTTTAGTAGTTAATGCGTCATTTTCATAACATAATTGGTGATATAGGTTACAAGCAAGTCTGGCGCTGAACAGAAATTGTCGCGCTATGCTCCTTTGTTTATTGTGCATAAATAGTGAATTGTCCTGACACAATATTGTGTTTCACTTCTGTTATTATGGTACATTGACGAAAACATATACTTTTATTCACAGGATAAAACAGGTTTTTTGTATCACTAATTGTCCAGTACGATTACAGCATACAGTATTATTGTCACTGCTACATTTCTGTGATGCTACCAGAAATTATTTCCACTGCTAATTAATTACCGTTGAGCTCAAAGGTTATATTAATAAACTGTTAACGAATGTGTATTTATGAAGACAATTTGTGAGACTGGTAAACTTATGATACGTACGATGGTCTTTACTTTCTACACGGTGCATTTCAAGGTCCTGCACCCATCCGTCGGTAAACTGTACCTGGGCTTGTTGCAGTGACCTGAAGTTACTAAACTTCACGAGTGTATGCACTCACTCCAAGAAGCGTATAATTATAAATATGCATATAAATATGCTACGATGAGATAGCTGACTTCATCTAACTAGCAAATGTTGTCCAGGCTACGTTGGTGATGCAGTTTCTTTTTAATGTGCATGATATTTTTGTCATGCGATTTTAAAGCCGGTCCTACAACCGCATCCAAGAATAACATGCAGCTTATCTCAGAACTGTCGGTGAAAATTATTCTTGGAGCTAGGTTTAATTGAGCTGCATTTTAAAGAGGTGCAATTTCACAATTTGTGTATATTTTCTAAGTTCACTATTTTGTCATGTGTTGAGAAAAACACAGATTTAAAAATTACATGGTCTAATATTTACATTTAGCATAACTGCAACATGCTTTTTTCGCTTTTTTTTTTTTTTAAAGACTCGAAAGGACTTGAAATTCAAAATTTCAGACTTGTGACTTTACTTGGACTTTTACACCAGTGACTTGAGACTCGACTCGGACTTGCCTGACATTACTTGAGACTTGACTTGAGACTTGAGGATAAAGACTTGAGACTTACTTGAGACTTGCAAAACAATGACTTGGTCCCACCTCTGGTATTCAGCAACCGTGTGCCTCAATAAAGCAAACTGAAAATGTCTCCGGGTCTGCCGTGGTTTATCACAAGTGGGTTTTTTTCTGAATGCACTTTGAGGGAGAACTAATGTGAAATGTAGCTTCAAGACCACACGTCTGCATGAAGTACGGCGGGCTATATGGGTCGGGCTTTATTTGTTCCATTTTAACAGCAAATATACAGTTTTGAAAGAAAAAAAAAACTACATGTGTCATAAATTCTACCTGAAAGTCACTGGAAAGACGTTTTTCATATACTTTGGTCCTATCTCCAGGTGCAAACATTTTGCTAAACATGTGATCAACTTTTATTTCCACACATATTGCAAAGAACAATTAATGATCCTGAGACAGCACCAGAGCGTCTGCAGTGGGATTTTTCCTCAAACTGCTACATTAACCAGGGTTAATAATAATAATAAAACATGCTTAAGTAAAAAAAAAATACTTTTACACAATTTTATAGATGAGAATTTAAATTGAATTCAATCCAGACTGAAACATTGAATTTACATTTGTTAAAAAAGGAGTGTGATAATGTTGTCATTAAAAATATTAAAATGTAGAATAACCATCAATCTTGCACAAAACCCACCCAAAAAAATCTGTTTCTCTGAAGTGGACCTCATCAGTGTTTGTGGCCTCATAAACTCTCCTGTGATATTTATTTTGCATCCTTGGTTATTCAAATGAATGATTAATATATTAATATAAATCTATACAGATGTTAACGTGTCCCTCTACAGCCTGTTGTTTCTTAGTTTCAGCAATGAAACTGAATTAAAAACAAAACAGAGATGACATTCTGTCGCCTAGTCAACCACCAAGATCCCACAGACATTCAGCTGAAGTCAAGACTGAAGCTAAGACTGTGCCAGAGAAAAAACCCAAGAAGAAGAAGAAGAGGAACTGGCTGCGTCAGCTTTTCAGCTGCACCAGTCCACAGACAGACTGATTTACACAACTGTGGAAAAAATAAAATTAATAAATAAAATAAATTGGAAAACATAGATGTGTCATTATTTCATATAGATTTCAAATAGCATACCATTTGATGTCAACATGTTTTAGTTGCATTTGCAGTGCTCGTGCTGTTATATTCTTATGATTCTGTTCATTTTATGAGTGTATCCTTCAGCCTTGCTTCACATATTTACTGCTGCTTGATCAGCTTTAGTCCTGCTAGCATCAGCACAGGTAGAAACAGATCACACATCAGAGAATCGGCCGTGCATCTAAATGCAAATGGAAACTAAAAATGAAAACATAGATAACTGAGCTGAACTTCATAGATCTGAAAGTTGACCAATGCATACATAGTGCTAAAAATCAGGTATCGGGAAAACACATTATTTTATATTATGCTGATGTCAATTGTTATCCTTTTTTAAAACTAAATCATACTGCATTTCGTTACCCTGTACCTGTGCATGTGCAATGACAATAAAGTTGAATTCTATTCTATTCTATATAATAAAGTCTGTTTTGAAGTTTACTTTGGTAACAATTCATCTTTTTAGGCTTTTCAGAAACACTGTAACTTCATAGGTATGAACCAACAAACCATTTTTCATCATGAAAATAAAAAATAAATCTAAAGGAGATAAACATCACAACTGTTCAACCAAGCATTAAGTCCATTTTGAAACAAAGAACGATGTACACTCAGCCAATCACATGGCAGCAACTCAATGCAGTGTAAGAGGTGAGATGTAAAATAAAACAATTAAAAATATTAATTAATCTTAATCAATCTTAAAATATGAAGCAATCTTCTAACTCCCCTTTACATACAGAGCTGTGGCCAACCTTACAAACCATTTTGAATTTTTTCCAGCCGAGGCGTTCAAAATAACCAAACTGCTAATAGTCACGGTTTAATTTGGGCAGCTGCCTGCCTAATATAATGTAAAATCATCACAATATTTTACACAAAGAGAGTAAATGTATCCTTGTACTCAGCTAAGACAGCTGGGCTGCTGTAGCATGTGTTTATGTTCAGAGTGACATCTGATTTAAAAGCAGACTGTCACGGTTGCAGCTGTGTGCAGGCAGGATGAGGACCCAAACGCAAGCTCACGGAGGCAGGAATGAACTCAAAACAGCTTTATTGCTGGAGAGAAAAACCATACAACCTAAACTGGGAACCTATAACGTAATACACAGAGAAACACACGGCCATGAATGAGGGAGAACGCGACACAGAACTGAGGGAGACGCATAAATACACAGAGGGTTAACGAGGGAAGTGGGAGCACACGGGGAACACAGCTGACACTGATAATCATAACAAGACACGGCAGGAGTGAACGCAACACTGACGGGAGACTGTCAAAGTAAAACAGGAAGTACACGGAGGTTCAGAGAGGAGGAGAGACAGCACGGGGAGAGCACGGACATAACGGGCTGGGAAAACATGGAATAAAACACAAGGAGGGGAAACGAGGGCTCACAGATACACAGAGGGGCACACAGGGGGTAATCAAATAAGGAACATCTTAACAGAACAACCTAGAAACCATGGCATAAATAAAGAACAACACAAAACATACGAAAACTAAGAATGCTGGGCCAACATGGCCCAGGATCATGACACAGACAGCAAAAGACACTGAGCAGCATATCAGTCAGCATGGGAAAAATGCCATAGATTTAAGGAACCAGGCTAAAATAATTGGTTTCTAGTGGGTTCTATTGTAAGTGCTCTATGTTTCAGCATGACATACTGTATGCATCCTACACTGAGAACCCTTGAGGCTGATCATCAGGGTATGCTGTGTATATTCTTACACAGAAGATAAAATAACATGCAAAGATTTTAGATGGTTGTGGTTGGTCCTTACACACAGATGTAAGGTCAAAAAAATCACCCACAATGGATCGTTCACAGACGCAGGTCCAGTGGAACCCACTTCCACAAAGGCTGCACCTGCTCTGGCAGAACAGGAAGCAGAATATGCTCATTAAAGGGGGGATCCACTATGTCCTTCTTCACAATCCTGTCTGCCAACTTTAAGAAGAAATCAGAGTGACGCAGAAGCTTTAAAACAGTGTTCAGAATAATCAGTGATGCTTTTATCTGAACTGATGACAGATAAAGATGAACGTGAGTGTGGCAGAAGAGTAAGTTCTCCCTCTTTCTTGGAAGTATACAAAAGCCTGTTGTTTATAAAAAGTTAATAAACAAACAACAAGTTCTTACAGAATGAGACGTGAAGCCTGGAGATGAGTTCAGACTCGCTGTTATTAAATTCTACCTGAGCAGGTTATAGTTCACCTCAGTTACGGAAGAACAAATAACACTTGGCTCTGGGAGCTTCAGTTTTTATACATTGCTGTGGCACCACCCTAAGCCATCATTTGCATCAACACCTACATCACTAGCCCAGCAGTTCTAAGAAACTTCTGTTTATGGTTCAGAACCTAATGTGACACCAATGAGCACAACAGCATGCAGCTGCAGGTTGTTGTTCATACCTGGCTTTACAATAAAGAGCCATGTTTGCAGGCAGCTGTTTGAAGTTTTGTGTAAAATATCATTTTTATAGAAATAAACCAAATGTGTCTAAATATATTAAGTAAACAATCAGAATAAGAACATTTTTAAATAAAATCCAGAAACTGCATCCGGCTTAGTTTTTGTTGAATAAATAATGACTGTGTCATGTATTGTATATGTAAGTTGTATTTGTACAATGAAGCCAGGCTTTCTTTGTGTTAGCTGCCTGACAAAACCTAAAACTCTAGTCAGGGATTGCAACGGACATGATCAGCTTTCTCTGTCAATCCTAACTTTCTGTTTCACACTCTGTGCACTCATATAAAAGAATCTTTAAAAAAACAGTCACATGACTCTTCTTCCACACAACATGATCCCTGAGTGCCGCCTGCTCCAACCAGACATGTTATCACAGCGACGATGGTGATAATTAAAATCTACAAAGAACGTGATGAACATTATTAAAATGCAGCACTGTTAAAGCAACGTGATTAATGCTGCATTAAAATGAGCCTTTAGCACATAGAGATGATTAAACAGTTTAATTTGAGTTCATTATTTCTAAGGCAGATGCTACACCAGTGAAGGTGCACTTAGCTTTCACACACTGCTTCTGCATTGTGTCTTAGTTTTAGTGGATTAAATAATGACACAGTGTTTGTTTGTTTGTTTTTCTTTAGTAACAAATGACCTCAGACCAGCTTGTAATATTTTATAAACAAATAAGCATAAATGCGTAAACTCAGCCTGGAATAACATGGGATAAACATGGGATGTGCATTTTTTTTATTTGTTTTTGTTTTTTTATGTAGTTCTGGATGCGTTACTGAGTCTTGCAAGAATGCCAACCTTACCAGCAGCAACTTGTTTGTTTTTTTGATGTTTTTTTAATTTAATGAGTGCTGAAAGTTAAGCAACAGCTGTGACAACGAGAGAAGATGGAGCCAATTAGAAACAACTGTGAAAATGTACAATATGTAAGCTAAGAAAGCAAAGTGTAGCAATGTTGCCATCATTTTTGTTATTGTGGTATTTTTTTCAACATTCACTGAAAATCACTTCTCTCATATTTCCTCTTTATTATTTCCATCACTGTTTAAGAAACGTAACAAAGTCTTATAAAGCATCTAAACCAGCATCATGAAGTGATGTTTAAAGATCGCAGCAAGCTTACAGCATCTCTCAACTCAAGAGCAACATTCAAAGTGCACAGGCTGAAGGAAATTATTGATTTTATCACATGCAATTACAATACGCCTTTTCATCTGTATCTGTTTGTATGTACAATGTGTATCGGTTGTTTGTCCCAGCAGTTTACAATACAGAATGTGCATGTCTGTGGGGCTTTCATAAAGATTTCTATTTGCATCGATACGATTGCTTGGATCACAAATTGTTCTAACTTGATTAAAGTCACCAATGATGAAGGTATTCTCGCGCTTACAGTTACCATTATTATCTCTGATGTTCCTGCTTGCTATCAGATCATCACATCCCCCTTGTGGGATCATGTTGATGATATGCTGGTTTTCGAATTTCCGAACACGTCCGTTAGTCATGCAGAGCACAGTGCCAGAGAGCGTCACCAGCAGGAAAATGGAAGTCTTCATTGTATTTCTATAGCAAAAAAGTAAACAGAGAGAATATATAAATCAGTATTATTTCATTTCATTTATTAACTTGTTTATTTTTGTTTCCTAAATGTTAATCGTGCTTAACTATTAGATAGATAGGAAACTCTCTGAAAAGTCATATTGTTTGCAGTGAGTTTATGTATTTGCCAGAGGAAAGATCAGCATCTGCATATCTGACCACTTTGAATCAATTTCTATCTAAACAGAAATCAGTTCAGCTTGCACTATGTCAGTTGTGCAAGAAAATATGTCAAATATCCATACTGTAAAAGTTCACAAAATCAAGATCAAGTCATGTAATGCTCTCCATATGTGGTAAATTATGAAGTCTTCAGTATATGAGGATATTGATATCCGTATAACTGGAGTTATTATAGATTTTCATACATGACATTTCTGAAAAAGGCGAGGGTGTCAGGGTCCCTGTGTCTACCCGGTCATGGGTTTTTTTTGTTTTGATTTTGTCCCCGCTCTCTCCCTCCCTCCTTCTCTCACTGCCTGGGCGGAGCTCATCTGTGGGCTCCTGCCCTTGGCCCACGCACCTGGTCACACCTGTGGCTCATCACCCAACAGTGTTCCAGTCCCCTTATAACATGGCAGCCCTGTATTTCTCGTCGCTGGACCGTTGCCGACTCTCGTCAGTGTTAACCCCAGCTCAGTTCATTCTCGTGTTTCCCTAGCGATCTTCTTACAGTAACCTTTTGCATCTCTGTGAATAGATTTCCCTGGACCTGCCCCTGTGTTACCTGAGTGATCAAGTGTGTGAGGATTGGAGCGAGCTTTTGTGTTTCTTGTGGAGTGTGAAGAGGAGCGTGGAGCGTGGATGGAGTGAGGACTTTGGAGCATGTGTGGACTGCAAGTGTCTTTCCCCCTCCTGTTCGTGTGTGGATTCCCGGAACCCGTCTTTTCCCCACTTTGTAAATAGATGTCCTGGTGCTTCTGGAAATAACAAACCTTTATTGTTCCCTACTCAGAGCCTACGCGTGAGTCCGTTCAGTCCCGTTGTGACAGAGGGTAAGGACGTAAATCGACTGGTAAAGACGGACTGGTAAAGAGTCTGCAGCCGCAGCACCAATCCATCTGTCGATCTCCTGTTCCCTTCGCCGATCACTCGTGAACAAGACTGCGAGTTTTGTAACTTAATAAAAGCAGTAATTTGTTTGCCAGAGTGCCCCTTCCACGTCACACCCTGTTCTTTCCTTCTTGTCTTATATGGAAATTCACTTTGTGTAGCTTTTTGGGAAATTGTTAAACTTCAGGACGATTCTGAACATGCCCCATCGTTTAGCCAGCTCTTTGGAGCTGAGCAGGTTCAGACCTGTTGTTGTAATTTTTATAAAACGATCTCATTTAAACGAATAATCCAGCTGCAGCTTCAGACAGCCGTCAGACAGTGAAACACTGCCATCTGCTGGACTCAAATAACACAGACGCTGCTTTGACGGGTGAGGGAGTTTCAACAAGTCTGCAACGACTCAAGCATCAAACTACAGAACTATTGTAGCGGACATGGTGCTCTAATGGCTTCATTAACGCAGGTCAGAAAGGATCAAACATATCAATAAATTGTGAAATACAAAAATTACTGGTTCACTGCACACACAAACCTTCTCTTATTAGCACAACACTGCCCAGGCCTCAGAGTGTGTTCCTTATAGACTATTAAACCTTAGCATGTTATTTTAATGTCTTACAGGTGAAACAGCCAAAAAGTAAAGTTAACTGTAATTTAAAATATTCAGCTACAAAATGCTTTTAGCAAATAATTTTTTATGACTGCGCTAAAATTCAATACTAGATTTTTGCTGGTCTGATTAAAAGGTTAAATGTAGAAGTTTTGGGATCATATATTAATACTTCCAAAACAATAAAGTTGTTGTAGAGAATCTATGTTCATTATTGTTGCTCATCATGGAAAGACAAAGACATCAGACTCTGCTGAAAAATTTTACACCCTCCTACTCTCTGCACACAGCGGTCTGAGGGATCTTCCAGGATCTAGGATTTTATTTATTTTGTTCTTTTTGGTCTTACTGGTTAGTAGGTTGTGATTTTCTACCTGTTGATCTCACATCTGGAACATGATTTGCTCTGGAGCAGATTAGGTTCAAAGCATGAGTTGACCTGGCATTATGTCTTGGATTACAAAAAAATCCCACGTTAAGCCTTGAAGTTAACCGGATAAGACAGCGTTGTGTTTCACAGTAAAGGCCTCAGAGAGTTGTTGCTAACCAAAGTCTATCTTGTACGGCCACGCAGCATCTAATGACGTTTTGTAACCTGTCACTACGAAGGAGCAGTGAAATGATTGCTGTTTTAGCGCACATACACAGTGTGGTGATCAGTATAAGGACATTAAAGTGATGTTGCAGAAAGCTGCATCTGGTCAGAAGGAAAAAAAAAAACACGCACACTTGGAAGACTTGGCCAGATTTGCACAAAGTGAATGGCTGACAGTGGACAGATACAAGGATGTGGATGGTCACACCCTCGTGCATTAAAGAGGCCGTTCACAAAACCAAACACTCAACAGACACAATAAGACAGCTGGTCAGTTTGCCTCACTAACTCATCTACACAAGGCGTGTTGTAGAAGTAGAGCAGGGCGATATGGCCAAAAATATTCATCACGATATACATTTGAAAATGTGCGATAACGATATAACTGACACGAGACAAAATACTTTACAACTCCACTTCATTTGTGCAAAAAAAACCCATCAATGTATTTACACTTAAATAAGCAGCTGTTTTATGCGCATTAAAGTTATATAAAAATGTAACAGTGCAAATGCAAATTCCTGGCTGACAGTTTAACCAAAAGGCGTTTCCAGTGGAAACTGGCCGACATATCCTCAGCACAACCATGTATAATATCCACAAAACTTAAAAAGAGGTTAAACAAACACACAATACAGTAATATTATGTTGAAGCACAGTAATAATAATAATAATAATAATAATAATGGATTGGATTTATATAGCGCTTTTCAAGGCACCCAAAGCGCTTTACAATACCACTATTCATTCACTCTCACATTCACACACTGGTGGAGGCAAGCTACGGTTGTAGCCACAGCTGCCCTGGGGCAGACTGACAGAAGCGAGGCTGCCATATCGCGCCATCCGGCCCCTCTGGCCAACACCAGTAGGCAAGTAGGGTAAAGTGTCTTGCCCAAGGACACAACGACCAGGACAGAGAGCCCAGGGATCAAACCGGCGACCTTCCGGTTACAGATGCGATTTCCAACCCCCTGAGCCACGGTCGCCCGTACGTATCACTCCGCGAGGCTCCTGCCTACGATAGCCATAATGCTCCAACAATCCATCAAGCGGTGCGGCTTCGTAGCTTAGCAAAGTCGTAATAAAACATTTGACAGATTTTCGAGCGCCGTGTACATAAAATCGTTTCGAGGTACCTGAAAGTCATGTCAAAAAAAATTCAGCAAACACCTGACACAGGACCTGAAAGATGCACTCGGTCCTTCAGTTGATCCATCTAGTGTTCACCAAAGCCTCATCTCATGGTGTCAGTGAAGGGTGGCTGTCAAGAAGCCATTATTAAGGAAGGGAACAGGGAGAAAAGGCTGAGGGATGCCAAATTACACAAGAACTGGACTGAAAATCAGTGGCAGCAGGTCTGATGGAGTGATGAACCAAAATTTGACATTTCTGGTTCAAATTGTGGTAATATGTCTACAACCACCTGTAAACTACTGTACAGCTCTGTCATAGTTTGGGTCTGCATTTCAGCCAGGGTGTTGGGGATTTCGTCAAAATTGATGGAATTATGAAAAGTACCACCAGACTTTGATGCACCATGCAATACCATCTGGAAAGCGTCTGACCGGCAGCAGCTTACTAAACACATCGAAACACCATCATTCATGGACTGACCTGAGCCGTGTGGGATCATCTCGGCAGAGAATGGAACAAAACGGCAGCTGATATCGAAAGAAGAGCTCTGAATGTCCTTAAAGAAGCTCGGAGAACTATTCCTGAAGACTACTTAAAGGAATTCCAAAGAAATGTGCCTAAGAGAGTTCAGGGCGTGCTGAAGATAAAGATGCTCAAGCTCATTATATCAACTCTGTATGACGCCTTTTATACTGTATTTTCATGTAAACTTTTCAAATTTAAACTGTTGCACCCGTTTCCCAGCAAGTTATATGTTAGAATTAAGGTGTGGCTCAAACTTTTGCACAGTCCTACATTTCACATCTATAAAATGATTTGGCACCTGATAAACCTTTAAAAGCACTGACCTGCCTCTCCAACTATCTGTTTTAAACAACCAGCAGTTGTGTTGCGTTTTCGTCAGGTTAGTGGCTCAGACCTAAAACAGCCCAACATTATCTCTAATTCAGGTCTGGACCCAAGCTGACCCATTAAAGTACGTGGTACTCCTTTTATTTGTACTTGTGTACTCAGGCATAAATTAGACTTTTCAGGTACAAACTAAATAACACAAAGAGGAGCTCTTATAAAACAAGAGTGAGAGGCCCACTGCAAGAAGATGCACACCCAAGTGCTGAGATTGTAAAGATGAAAAGTGAGCAGAGGAAAATGAGCGTTTCAGGACAACGAGGCGGTTTCCTCTTTTCCCATCTGGCAGCCTCACAGCGGGGAGTTATGAGGTAGCCCCAACCTACCTCACATCTCCCCGCTGTGCAAGAACGAGCTCAGCAACACAAGCATCCTCTCTCTTTCGCGAGTGCATACGTGCACATCGACAGTGCTGCATGCCGATGAACCCATTTTCTTGGAGCACCTACACAAGCTGCAATATACAGATCATGTTTCACAGCGCTACAGCGAGAGGCAAACACCTCCCTCTGTTTGTGCTTCATTCTAGCTTCGCCCTTCTCTTCCCAACCACACACACCAACACCTTCCTCTTGTCAATTTTATTTTAATCCTTAACATAAAGACAGCTATAAATTAGGATAATCAAACCTGATTTATTACCTCCTGCACCCCCCCACTGTGTGTTCAAACAGGAAGCTAAAAGTTGTTAGCTGTTAAAGTGTTCAAAAACAGCAGGAGCTCGGTGTGAGGCCACAGTGGGCCAAAAAACACAAGATGACCTCCAGCAAGGACAAAATGTATCTGGACGTCTCTGTGAGCATCTGTCTCACTGTGTAAGTGTAGCACAGTGTCTGTGTGTGCATGGCTGGGCAAGAGAGACAGCACAACTGAAAGCCAGCACTCAGACGAGGACCCGGTGCATCGTCTGTCTCATCTCAGCCAGTTTACTTACAAACTCTTTAAGTTTGAATTTTAAAGCCAACAATGTGCACAGGGCAGTGATATTTAAAATGAAGGTAAACTATTCCAATCTCTGCAGCCCCAATTGTGTATCACTGATAGGTTTGTAGCTTGAACCCATCCACTGGAATGTTGAAGACAATATAATTACACTGCAAAGCAAGACACAAGTAGGCAAGCTTCATGTTACTCGTGCACGGGAGAGAACCGGACAGGCACCGTTCCTTCGCTTGACCCCAGTTGCTCTCGTCCGTTCTCCCGTACCACTGCCCTTTTATTGAGGTTACATGAATATGCATAAGTTCATTAACATATGATGTCTACATACACACAAAGAGTACCTTGCCTGTGTGTGTGTGTGTGTGTGTGTGTGTGTGTGTGTGTGTGTGTGTGTGTGTGTGTGTGTGTGTGTGTGTGTGGACTGCTGATCAAAGGGTCAAACATCCTTGGTCAGGAAGAGGGTAGGCTCCCCCTCACCCTAGATGGTTCATCCTAGATAACACGGTGAGGAAGTCCTGCAGTTCATCTAAACAAAGAGCATTTAGACTAGAACAGACGCAACTACGTTAATCCTACCATAAAACAATAAGACACGGTATGACCTCTCATGCTCCCAAAGTGCTGTCTAATACACACAAAGTTTGCAGACTATCAAGGATCAAAACCTCTACCAATCTACAACTAATTACAAAACTCTAAGCATATATAAGTAAATATTTCTAAGCATAAATGACAATCAACAATACAAATCTAACAATCACACACACACTAAGTTCTCCTCCTGCCTTCAGCCCAACCGTTGAGCGCGATGACAAATAGAGCCGCAGAATTTTGCTGCTGTGTAATTAAATTGAGACGTGGGGTCAAAATTCCCACCTAGATTGAGTGAGATGAAATAGAAATCGGCTCTCCTCTAACTGACTTTATAGAAATAATTACAGAAGCTGCATTTATAACTGTTATTAAATAACAGCAGCACACGAGAACTAAAGTGTAATCCCAGCACATTTCGCTTCGCTTGCACTGATTCTTTAGAGATGACGACTGTGGTGGGTAATTAAGGGCAAACAATATACAAGTCGCGTGAAAAATGGAGGCTGCATTACCTTTCCAAAGCTTCCTTTCCCGATGGCCCGCAGTATCTGGAAGTGGTCAAAGTTTACTGTGGAGAAAATGAGAAGCAGTTAGTGAGAACGTGTCAGTTTGAGCTGAGCTATAAAACAGGGAACATGACATGTACAGCACTGTGCAAAAGTCTTGAGCCATCCCTCATTTGCTTCCAGGGATCCGGACTTCCCTGTAATCTTTAAAGTGGTATTAAGGAATAGCTCTCCAGGCTTTTTAAAGTGTTTCTGATTTTTAATCCAGGGCTTGTATTTGACCACTTTTTGTCTGTTAAGACCCTTCACACTAATCTCTGAAACATTCAAACATAAACAGACACCTAAGTCACGGAAAGGACCAGAAAACTTAACAAAGAACCAATTTTAAATTGTATCTGTACACATTTACTTGCAGCCTACTGCAAAAAAACAAAAGCCCACATCATTTGTTCTCACTTCTTTAGTTGAAGAATGCAGTTAATAACACCGTTAACACAGACTGACCTGGCAAAACACGAAAAAATAAGGGGGTGGTTCAAGACTTTTGCTCGGTACTGTATGAGAAATGCAAATGTGCACTTCACAATGTATCGCTGCACTTCGGCAGTACTGTGAAGATTAAATGTTTTTTCCTTCCCGATGCATGTGAAAGGTTAAGACTTACATCTCCAAATGTACTGGAACTGATTTGAACCAGAGGACTCAGCCACACTGTTACTATGTACTGCATAAACACGTTTACCGATGAAGGTAAAGCAGACGCTGTCCTGACTGTGTGGCTAAATTTTGTGCTGAAAGCATCAAATCAATTGAATATGATTAACTTGCTATGAGAGGTTTTTACTCCAAGTGTGACTTTTTCTGGCTTCATACACCTTTCAGGGTCAAATTCAAGCACTTTGTAAGCACGTTTAATGTCCATTTTCAACATTTTCCAGCACATTACCATAAAAAGGATGCATATTTCACTTCGCATCACCTGAGTAAGACCACGTGAAAGGCCAAATTAATAAGTCTTCTCATCAGATATTGATGCTTCTTTCTTATGTGACACAAAAAACAGGAGGAGACAGATCTTTGCTTGTGTTGTTTTTTAAGTTCATTCATTCAAAACTAACTGTAAGACGCTTAACTACATTGCAGTCTGTGTTATTGTTGTAGACCTAATTATCACCTTTAAAGTGTTTGTGCTAATAACATCATGTAGAGTAAGACAGGCATAGAGAACAGCACTGACTGGGAGAGGCTTTGAACAGATGACATACTCAGATCAATTCAACACTTTAGACTTTAAAAATGCACAAGCGTCTTTCAAAAACCCATTTATTTAATCTATCATCATTGATATTATTATGTACAGTTATAATGTACTGTTCATCTCCCTTAAATAAACAGGCAGCCTTAAAGTGTGAAATAGTCACTTGTCTACTGTCTCAGTGGCTGATAGTGCCCCACAGGCCTCAATGTCAGCTTGAAGCCATTATGTTTCAATTGTTTAATGATAAACAGATTTTGAATGAAAGCGAGGAAACTTCGCTAGCACAAAAAAGTGCCTATTCTTTCTTCCCATATGGTTCAGTCATATTACCGTCATTTCCCCCTAAGCTGTTCCCAAAGACACCAGGTTAATACTTGAAAAGGCTGCAGCAATACACAAAAATATCATCAATATTCTGTTTACTTGGTGACAACGTCGCTTTTAGCCTTCAATCAGAAAGCCTGACGTTGGCTAGTTAAGCATCGGGCTAACGTTTAACGCTTTCACTTGAGGGAAGTAACTCGTATTACTGCTACTGCTGTGTAATCTTGGTTCAATTCACAGCATATTCTACAAGTTACCCTGCAATAACTAACTGTTAGAATAGCGCCACCGTATTGTATCGCACTGAGTGCACTTCAATCCTTTATCCCGCGAGTTTGCTAGCTAGCAAAATAATAATACCAATTTTAAACAAATAACATGTGTAACGTACACACTCGAGAAAATTATTTACTAGTACTTACGCAACTCCCCCGTTGTGAAAACGTACAAATCCTTCTTGTATTTTTCGTTTTCCAGCAAACACTCATTAAAACGGCCTCCAGGCACATTAGCGCACTCACCCCCGACTGATCAGGGAGGGGGTGGGGGGTCACACATTGAAACAGACTAACGTGCAGAGGTACAGCCCAGGCAGAGAAATGTTGCTTTTAGACTTTGCGACTCGTTTTATTTCTCTATCTGATAAGAAAACTATTCAATCAGATAGTTATTTGTGGTGAATGAAATACGGTTACAGTTTCAAGAAGTTTTAAGCACCAAATCCGAAATCCAAGCACTGCAATATTAAAATCCAATTCAATTTCTTGTTTGCTCCGAAATCTACGACATGACTATATACAGAAAAGCTTGACATGGTATGCAAAAAAAACCCCGAAGACAATACAAATACATGAACAAAAAATGTTTTAACTGTCAGTTATGTCATTTTAAAATTTTCCAAAACTAACATTTTCTTTGATTGACTGATATTAAATTGATTAGGGTCAAGTTTAGTGTGAACAATATTACACAAACAAGCACGTGTGTGCGCATGCGCACATATTAGAATCGCTTCGATCGCTTCTCATATGTGCGCATGCGCACATATTAGAATCGCTTCGATCGCTTGTGACGTGATAACTTTGCTTTGATCCTTTCTGATGTCATAACTTTGCTTTGATTCCAAAACCTATAAATAGGAGCGCTCACCTGTTACTTTATGCTTAACGGACGTTGACCTGCAGCAACTAAAACCCTTTTGAGAAGTTTTGAGAGCAATTTACGAGAGAAACCAAAACAAGTTCAGTTTTGTTTCTCACCAATTCACAGCGCAAACAGACACATTACACCATGTCAGCCAACCCATCCTTCGGCTCAGATGAGCTTGGAATATCTAAAGGGACCATTTTGGGAGATCACCACGTGGTGGAGGCTTTCCTTGGAGAAGGAAGCTTTGGTGTTGTAACGAAATGTCGCGATACAAAAAACAACAAAACTGTTGCTGTTAAAGTCAACAAAAGCGACCCTGAAATTCTGCTCCAGGCAAAACTGGAAATTTTCATCCTGGAGCAGCTACGACGCTTGGATCCAGACAGGTGCAACATTGTCGAATGGAACGGCTATTTCCTCGATGGAGAGCGCATTTGCTTGAATTTCGAACTCCTCGACCAAAGCCTGTCAGACTACATAGGGGACCGGAATAACCGAGGTCTCCCAATGAGAGAAATCAGGCCAATTTTGCATCAGCTCGCAAATGCTCTATTCCACCTGGGTTCTGTGGGAATAGTGCATGCTGACCTCAAACCTGTCAACATCATGGTTGTGAACCGCAGTGAGTCTCAAGTCAGAGTCAAACTTATAGACTTTGGCATCGCATGTAACACCTCTGCAGTGATTCCTGGTGACTGTGTGGGGACAATTGGTTATTGTGCACCTGAGATTATGCTTGGCACTCCATATGATGAAGCAATTGACATGTGGTCTCTAGGGCTGGTAGCTGTGGAGCTTGCTACAGGGGTGCCTCTCTATCCTGGGGAAGACGATTATGACGTTTTGAAATTCATAATTGAAACCCCAGGGTCAGCTACCAGATCATCTCCTAGAGTCTGGCTTGTACACTGACAGCTATTTCATCGAGGATAACCACAACGAACAGCGCTGGACATTTAAGACCCCAGAACAATTTCAATACGAGACAGATTATCGATCCAAGGAAACTCGATCGATAAAACTTAAGTGTCTCGATGACCTCGAACAACTGCTGAAGGTTAGGCGAGGACCGGAAAATGGCCAAACATTATTTGTAAGGCTAATCAAAGAAATGTTGGCCTTGGATGCAAATCAGCGCATAACACCCTCGGAGGTTCTGAAGCATCCCTTTTTCGACCCTGGCCTCTCAAGGAGAACCCCCTGCACTGACATGAATAGTACAGGGGGAGAACTCCTTGTGCTCTCTCAGCAGCCTTCAAGCTGGAAAAGTCATGGATCACAAAAATTCAGCTGCAGTTTCCAAAACTCAGTTGAATTTCCTCAAAAAAGAGACATCAACACCTCAGCCAACCCATCTGCCTCTGAAGATGATCTTCAAATAACGGAAGGGACCATTTTAGGAGATCACCACGTGGTAGAGGCCTTCCTTGGAGAAGGAGGCTTTGGTTTAGTAACCAGATGTCGCGATACAAAAAACAACAAAACGGTTGCTATTAAAGTCAACAAGAGCGACCCTGAAATTCTGCTCCAGGCAAAACTGGAAATTTTCATCCTGGAGCAGCTACGACGCTTGGATCCAGACAGGTGCAACATTGTCGAATGGAACGGCTATTTCCTCGATGGAGAGCGCATTTGCTTGAATTTCGAACTGCTCGACCAAAGCCTGTGGGACTACATTGGGGACCGGAATAACCGAGGTCTCCCAATGAGAGAACTCAGGCCAATTTTGCATCAGCTCGTAAATGCTCTGTTCCACCTGGGTTCTGTGGGAATAGTGCATGCTGACCTCAAACCTGGAAACATCATGGTTGTGAACCGCAGTGAGTCTCCCGTCAAAGTCAAACTCATAGACTTTGGCCTCACATGTCCTGCTTCTGCAGTGATTCCTGGTGACTGTGTGGGGACAACTGGTTATTGTGCACCTGAGGTTATGCTTGGCATTCCATATGACAAAGCAATCGACATGTGGTCTCTGGGGCTGGTAGCTGTGGAGCTTGCTACAGGGGTGCCTCTCTATCCTGGGGAAGACGATTATGATGTTTTGAAATTCATAATTGAAACCCAGGGTCAGCTACCAGATCATCTTCTAGAGTCTGGCTTGTACACTGACAGCTATTTCATTGAGGATAACCACAACAAACAGCGCTGGACATTTAAGACCCCAGAACAATTTCAATACGAGACACATTATCGATCCAAGGAAACTCGATATATAAAACTTAAGCGTCTCGATGACCTCGAACAACTGCTGAAGGTTAGGCGAGGACCGGAAAATGGCCAATCATTATTTGTAAGGCTAATCAAAGAAATGTTGGCCTTGGATGCAAATCAGCGCATAACACCCTCGGAGGTTCTGAAGCATCCCTTTTTCGACCCTGGCCTCTCAAGGAGAACCCCCTGCACTGACATGAATAGTACAGGGGGACAAAACCTTGTGCTCTCTCAGCAGCAATCATCGTTTGGGTGGCCAGAATTCTAGGGGAGCTAGAAATTCTTGTGGAAAAAAAAGCCCAAAACAATAACATCAACAAAAACAACCAATGAATGTGGTCTTAAACTTGGGCACAATTTGGCTTGAAATCCATCAACTAATCTCTCAATATTCAAAGCGGAGCAGCAGACAACTTACCATCACATCAGTCCTTCAATCAGACCTACAACAAACGTCTTCAGTCTCTCACCCCAACCGGTCGCAGCAGATGGCCGCCCCGACCTGAGCCTGGTTCTGCCGGAGGTTTCTTCCTGTAAAAAGGGAGTTTTTCCTTCCCACTGTCGCCAAAGTGCTTGCTCATAGGGGGTCATATGATTGTTGGGTTCTCTGTATGTATTATTGTAGGGTCTACCTTACAATAATACATACAGCCTTGAAGTGACTGGTGATGTGATTTGCTGCTGAATGAATTCGGAACTAATTGGAAATCTGGATATTAATTAAATAAACCTGCTTTGAGCATCAATTAATTGTTGTTTGAAATTCTTTATAAATATATAAATATAGTGCCACTCTTCTACTGTTTAAATTGCAACTGTTTAAAACCGACTAATTTATTCATACACTCGAGCATAAACACACGCACAGTAAATGGCCTGTATTTGTACAGCGCTTTACTTAGTCCCCAAGGACCCCAAAGAGCTTTACACTACATTCAGTCATTCACACATTCACACACTGGTGATGGCAGCTACATTGTAGCCACAGCTGCCCTGGGGCGCACTGACAGAGGCGAGGCTGCCGGACACTGGCGCCACCGGGCCCTCTGACCACCACCAGTAGGCAACGGGTGAAGTGTCTTGCCCCGGGACACAACGACCGAGACTGTCAGAGGCGGGGCTCAATCTGGCAACCTTCCAATTACAGGATGAACTGCGAACTCTTGAGCCACGATTGCCCTATATACACATATACTTTACTAGTACTAGTCAGTGCTTACATACTAGTTCTTTTCCCTACTTTTTCATGCTTACTGGTACAAATGCCTGTTACTAGAGTTAAATGCTATCAATGTATTCTCACAGTTATGGAACTGTACAAATGCATACAAAATAACGCTCACGTAAACATAACTGTGCACTAGTTTGCCCTTATTGCTGCAGTTTGTTTCAAGTTGTTCTCTCTCTCTCTCTCACACACACACACACACGCACACACAACACACACACACACACACACACACACACACACACACACACACATGTAACGTTTCAGCAAGAAAATACCGCCCCTCCCCCCCCACAGTGACACCACCACCACCACTAGTCTGCACAGCTGACATGAGGCAGCATGGATCCATCCTTTCATGCTATTTATGCCAAATTCTGACCCGACCATCTGCATGTCAGAGCAGAAATCAAGACTCATCAGAACCAGGCAACATTTATCCAATCTTCTCATGTCAAATTTTTGAGAACTGTAGCTTCAATTTCCTGTTCTTAGCTGACCAAAACGCTCTTCTTGCTTCATTCTTTGGTTGCAACAAATGGTTGTATGAGCTACGGTTGCCTTCCTATCAGACATTTTTCTCTGACCGTTGACATCAATAAGGCAGTTTTTCCAAGAGAACTGCCTTTCACTGGATATTTTCTCTTTTTTGTCACCGAAAAGGGTGTCTGTGTTACTTCTTGTCTTATATATATTGTCTCTGTTTTCCTCTGTCCTTTGTCAGAGTGTCTGTTCACCTACCCCCTGTGTCTCCATGTTCCCAGTGTTCAAGGTTTCCGAGTGTTTTCCCAGTTTAGGTTTTCATGGTTGGTTCTGTTTGCTACTCAGCCAGAATAAACAGCTCGCTCTTTTTAAAAGTAGGCTCCAGAATGGATGATGGCATGTTCGCATGTCTTTATGCAACACTGAGTGTGCTGAACTAAAGGTAGGCCTAGTTTCATTTTCAT
>NW_024387117.1:87208-115133 GCF_900408965.1 Simochromis diagramma | reverse complement strand
GTCCTACCCTCTGTCCCACGGGACTGAACGGACTCACGCGTAGGCTCTGAGTAGGGAACAATAAAGGTTTTTTATTTACAGAAGCACCAGGACATCTATTTACAAAGTGGGGAAAAGACGGGTTCCGGGAATCCACACACGAACAGGAGGGGGAAAGACACTTGCAGTCCACACACGCTCCAAAGTCCTCACTCCATCCACGCTCCACGCTCCTCTTCACACTCCACAAGAAACACAAAAGCTCGCTCCAATCCTCACACACTTGATCACTCAGGTAACACAGGGGCAGGTCCAGGGAAATCTATTCACAGAGATGCAAAAGGTTACTGTAAGAAGATCGCTAGGGAAACACGAGAATGAACTGAGCTGGGGTTAACACTGACGAGAGTCGGCAACGGTCCAGCGACGAGAAATACAGGGCTGCCATCTTATAAGGGGACTGGAACACTGTTGGGTGATGAGCCACAGGTGTGACCAGGTGCGTGGGCCAAGGGCAGGAGCCCACAGATGAGCTCCGCCCAGGCAGTGAGAGAAGGAGGGAGGGAGAGAGCGGGGACAAAATCAAAAACAAAAAAACACATGACCGGGTAGACACAGGGACCCTGACACCCTCGCCTTTTTCAGAAATGTCATGTATGAAAATCTATAATAACTCCAGTTATACGGATATCAATATCCTCATATACTGAAGACTTCATAATTTACCACATATGGAGAGCATTACATGACTTGATCTTGATTTTGTGAACTTTTACAGTATGGATATTTGACATATTTTCTTGCACAACTGACATAGTGCAAGCTGAACTGATTTCTGTTTAGATAGAAATTGATTCAAAGTGGTCAGATATGCAGATGCTGATCTTTCCTCTGGCAAATACATAAACTCACTGCAAACAATATGACTTTTCAGAGAGTTTCCTATCTATCTAATAGTTAAGCACGATTAACATTTAGGAAACAAAAATAAACAAGTTAATAAATGAAATGAAATAATACTGATTTATATATTCTCTCTGTTTACTTTTTTGCTATAGAAATACAATGAAGACTTCCATTTTCCTGCTGGTGACGCTCTCTGGCACTGTGCTCTGCATGACTAACGGACGTGTTCGGAAATTCGAAAACCAGCATATCATCAACATGATCCCACAAGGGGGATGTGATGATCTGATAGCAAGCAGGAACATCAGAGATAATAATGGTAACTGTAAGCGCGAGAATACCTTCATCATTGGTGACTTTAATCAAGTTAGAACAATTTGTGATCCAAGCAATCGTATCGATGCAAATAGAAATCTTTATAGAAGCCCCACAGACATGCGCATTCTGTATTGTAAACTGCTGGGACAAACAACCAATACACATTGTACATACAAACAGATACAGATGAGAAGGCGTATTGTAATTGCATGTGATAAAATCAATAATTTCCTTCAGCCTGTGCACTTTGAATGTTGCTCTTGAGTTGAGAGATGCTGTAAGCTTGCTGCGATCTTTAAACATCACTTCATGATGCTGGTTTAGATGCTTTATAAGACTTTGTTACGTTTCTTAAACAGTGATGGAAATAATAAAGAGGAAATATGAGAGAAGTGATTTTCAGTGAATGTTGAAAAAAATACCACAATAACAAAAATGATGGCAACATTGCTACACTTTGCTTTCTTAGCTTACATATTGTACATTTTCACAGTTGTTTCTAATTGGCTCCATCTTCTCTCGTTGTCACAGCTGTTGCTTAACTTTCAGCACTCATTAAATTAAAAAAACAAAAACAAATAAAAAAAATGCACATCCCATGTTTATCCCATGTTATTCCAGGCTGAGTTTACGCATTTATGCTTATTTGTTTATAAAATATTACAAGCTGGTCTGAGGTCATTTGTTACTAAAGAAAAACAAACAAACAAACACTGTGTCATTATTTAATCCACTAAAACTAAGACACAATGCAGAAGCAGTGTGTGAAAGCTAAGTGCACCTTCACTGGTGTAGCATCTGCCTTAGAAATAATGAACTCAAATTAAACTGTTTAATCATCTCTATGTGCTAAAGGCTCATTTTAATGCAGCATTAATCACGTTGCTTTAACAGTGCTGCATTTTAATAATGTTCATCACGTTCTTTGTAGATTTTAATTATCACCATCGTCGCTGTGATAACATGTCTGGTTGGAGCAGGCGGCACTCAGGGATCATGTTGTGTGGAAGAAGAGTCATGTGACTGTTTTTTTTAAAGATTCTTTTATATGAGTGCACAGAGTGTGAAACAGAAAGTTAGGATTGACAGAGAAAGCTGATCATGTCCGTTGCAATCCCTGACTAGAGTTTTAGGTTTTGTCAGGCAGCTAACACAAAGAAAGCCTGGCTTCATTGTACAAATACAACTTACATATACAATACATGACACAGTCATTATTTATTCAACAAAAACTAAGCCGGATGCAGTTTAAAAATGTTCTTATTCTGATTGTTTACTTAATATATTTAGACACATTTGGTTTATTTCTATAAAAATGATATTTTACACAAAACTTCAAACAGCTGCCTGCAAACATGGCTCTTTATTGTAAAGCCAGGTATGAACAACAACCTGCAGCTGCATGCTGTTGTGCTCATTGGTGTCACATTAGGTTCTGAACCACAAACAGAAGTTTCTTAGAACTGCTGGGCTAGTGATGTAGGTGTTGATGCAAATGATGGCTTAGGGTGGTGCCACAGCAATGTATAAAAACTGAAGCTCCCAGAGCCAAGTGTTATTTGTTCTTCCGTAACTGAGGTGAACTATAACCTGCTCAGGTAGAATTTAATAACAGCGAGTCTGAACTCATCTCCAGGCTTCACGTCTCATTCTGTAAGAACTTGTTGTTTGTTTATTAACTTTTTATAAACAACAGGCTTTTGTATACTTCCAAGAAAGAGGGAGAACTTACTCTTCTGCCACACTCACGTTCATCTTTATCTGTCATCAGTTCAGATAAAAGCATCACTGATTATTCTGAACACTGTTTTAAAGCTTCTGCGTCACTCTGATTTCTTCTTAAAGTTGGCAGACAGGATTGTGAAGAAGGACATAGTGGATCCCCCCTTTAATGAGCATATTCTGCTTCCTGTTCTGCCAGAGCAGGTGCAGCCTTTGTGGAAGTGGGTTCCACTGGACCTGCGTCTGTGAACGATCCATTGTGGGTGATTTTTTTTGACCTTACATCTGTGTGTAAGGACCAACCACAACCATCTAAAATCTTTGCATGTTATTTTATCTTCTGTGTAAGAATATACACAGCATACCCTGATGATCAGCCTCAAGGGTTCTCAGTGTAGGATGCATACAGTATGTCATGCTGAAACATAGAGCACTTACAATAGAACCCACTAGAAACCAATTATTTTAGCCTGGTTCCTTAAATCTATGGCATTTTTCCCATGCTGACTGATATGCTGCTCAGTGTCTTTTGCTGTCTGTGTCATGATCCTGGGCCATGTTGGCCCAGCATTCTTAGTTTTGGTATGTTTTGTGTTGTTCTTTATTTATGCCATGGTTTCTAGGTTGTTCTGTTAAGATGTTCCTTATTTGATTACCCCCTGTGTGCCCCTCTGTGTATCTGTGAGCCCTCGTTTCCCCTCCTTGTGTTTTATTCCATGTTTTCCCAGCCCGTTATGTCCGTGCTCTCCCCGTGCTGTCTCTCCTCCTCTCTGAACCTCCGTGTACTTCCTGTTTTACTTTGACAGTCTCCCGTCAGTGTTGCGTTCACTCCTGCCGTGTCTTGTTATGATTATCAGTGTCAGCTGTGTTCCCCGTGTGCTCCCACTTCCCTCGTTAACCCTCTGTGTATTTATGCGTCTCCCTCAGTTCTGTGTCGCGTTCTCCCTCATTCATGGCCGTGTGTTTCTCTGTGTATTACGTTATAGGTTCCCAGTTTAGGTTGTATGGTTTTTCTCTCCAGCAATAAAGCTGTTTTGAGTTCATTCCTGCCTCCGTGAGCTTGCGTTTGGGTCCTCATCCTGCCTGCACACAGCTGCAACCGTGACAGTCTGCTTTTAAATCAGATGTCACTCTGAACATAAACACATGCTACAGCAGCCCAGCTGTCTTAGCTGAGTACAAGGATACATTTACTCTCTTTGTGTAAAATATTGTGATGATTTTACATTATATTAGGCAGGCAGCTGCCCAAATTAAACCGTGACTATTAGCAGTTTGGTTATTTTGAACGCCTCGGCTGGAAAAAATTCAAAATGGTTTGTAAGGTTGGCCACAGCTCTGTATGTAAAGGGGAGTTAGAAGATTGCTTCATATTTTAAGATTGATTAAGATTAATTAATATTTTTAATTGTTTTATTTTACATCTCACCTTTTACACTGCATTGAGTTGCTGCCATGTGATTGGCTGAGTGTACATCGTTCTTTGTTTCAAAATGGACTTAATGCTTGGTTGAACAGTTGTGATGTTTATCTCCTTTAGATTTATTTTTTCCATGTCCCTATTGCCAGTCTTGGCAGCCGGGGGTCAGTCCGCCAGGGCCTCCGCTCCTGGCCGCCACCCGGCACACAATGCACCCGACCCCTATGGCGCCTCCTGCGGGTGGTGGGCCTGCGGGAGGATGGGCCCATGTCTCCTCTTCGGGCTGTGCCCGGCCGGGCCCCATGGACTAAGGCCCGGCCACCAGACGCTCGCCCTCGGGCACCCTCCCCGGGCCTGGCTCCAGGGCGGGGCCCCGGTAACCCTATCCCGGGCAGGGTAAACTGTTCCCTCGGTGTCCTTTTCATAAGGGTCTTTTTTTCAAGTATCTCGGGGTCTTGTTCGCGAGTGATGGGAGAAGGGAGCCGGAGATCGACAGACGGATTGGGGCTGCAGCTGCAGTAATGCGGACGCTGCACCGGTCCGTCGTGGTGAAGAGGGAGCTGAGTGTAAAAGCGAAGCTCTCAATTTACCGGTCGATCTACGTCCCTACCCTCACCTATGGCCACGAGCTGTGGGTAGTGACCGAAAGAACGAGATCGCCGATACAAGCGGCAGAAATGAGCTTCCTCCGAAGGGTGGCTGGCCTCTCCCTTAGAGATAGGGTGAGAAGTTCAGCCATCTGGGAGGGGCTCAGAGTAGAGCAGCTGCTGCTCCACATCGAAAGGAGCCAGCTGAGGTGGTTCGTGCATCTGACAAGGATGCCTCCTGGGTGAGGTGTTCCAGGCATGTCCCACCGGGAGGAGGCCCCGGGGCAGACCCAGGACACGCTGGAGAGATTATATCTCTCGGCTGGCCTGGGAACGCCTTGGTATTCCCCCGGATAAGCTAGAGGAGGTGGCTGAGGAGAGGGAGGTCTGGGCTCCTCTGCTTGGGCTGCTACCCCCATGACCCGGTCCCGGATAAAGCGGAAGAAGTTGGATAAATAGATGGATGGACGTATCAAGTAAAAGACAGCTCAGTGTGTGAGATATTCAAGTGCATTGAGCCAAAACGTCAGCAGAATCTATGTGAACATAATGCTTGTACATTTAATTATGCGAAACGTTGCGGTACTATACGTCATGCCGCTATTTTCATCGTACCTCCCATCACCTCTACAAATGGATTTGACCTTTGCTGGAATGCTGAGGATGAATGTGTTGGTTTCCTTACAACTGTTGTCAATTTTGTAGATATTCCTATTTGATATTTCTGTGTTACACAGCTTTTCAGTCATCTTAGCATCTACATGCTGTCTTCTCTTTGCTCTTGAATACTTTGCTTCTTATATTGATTTTTATTGATTTTTTTTATTGATTTTTATGCTGATTTTTTCCCTTTTTTTCCGTGTGAGCTTACCTGCGATAACTTCTGGACACTTGTAGATCATTAGGACTAGAGTGTTCTTAACAGAAACAGCAACATTTTATGGTTACCTTGTCCTCAGCGCTCCGTGTGTCTGTGGCCTAGACACAGCTGAAGCCTGATTACAGCGTCTGGGCACCGAGCAGCCTCAATAGCCTGGAAAGGTGCTAACCGCTAGGCTAACTAGCAACAAGATGCCTTCCCTCTCCACAGATGACTACCACAGCCTCCTGCAGAAGATTGCAGTACTGGAGACAAAAATTCATCGCTTAGAAGTAAACGTGGAGGTAAATGGACTGTGTGGAAATGAAACAACCTTGCCTTTGATTCAAAACAATGGCGATGAGCAAGCTAGTACACAGCTAAGGAGCACAGATAACATGACCAAGAAAGTAGACTCTGTGCATTATTATAAATCCTCAAGTGATAATCCCCCCTTAGACTGTCTTGGTGCAAAACCAAGACATAAATCATGTCTCGTGGAAGGGGGAGGACGTATCACAGGCAGGGCACAGCGAGCTGAAATCTCTGAAACCGACTGGCCTTCACTTCCTACGAGACAGAGAAGCTCTTCTACCCCTGTAGACGGGAGGAAACAGGACTGGACAACCGTGAATAGGAAGGTTAACAACAAACCTCCAAAACAACTGAATGTGAAACTGCAGAACAGATTTGCTCCACTATCAAAGGACCCTGGATCTATATCGGACAACCATCCATCTAAAAGCAGCGAAATAAGGTCTGAAAATCTGTTGAAAAGTGAAAGGCCACAGGGAAAGCTAAAGGCTAGGCCTGAAACTCTGATTGTGGGTGACTCTGCCGTAAAGGATGTACAAAGGATGTGCGGTAAGAACACTAAAGTCCTCTGCTTTCCTAACGATATGGTCAACAACCTGAAGGAGAGAATTCTTCAAATTGCAGATGAATATCCAACTGTGACAAACATTGTTCTGCATACAGGGTCAAACGATGTGTCCAAACAACAGTCGGAGGTTCTGAAACGGGACTTTACTGGATTATTAAATACTGTAAACTCTCTGAATGCAGCTGTATTCATCAGTGGACCTGTACCGCCGGTCAGAGGAGGAGACGAGAGATTCAGCAGGTTGTTTACACTGAATAAATGGCTTATATCAGCATGTGCTGACCACTCAGTGCACTTTATCGACAACTTTAATATTTTTTGGGAACGCAGGCATCTGTTCAAAGCAAATGGATTTAATTTTAACAAGTCAGGGGTGAAACTGTTCACCTCCAACTTGTTTTATTCATCCATCCGTGCTTGGTGCCAAGGCTGAGATAAACGAGGAGTTATCTCATAAAGAGGAACAAACAGTACTCCAAGAACAGACAAAGCCCAGCAGAAACCTTGAGGAGGAGCTCCATTTGCCCCCACCCGGGAAGAGCCTCAGAAAGGAGAGACACCCATGGTATCTGAGGAAGAGCCTCAGAAAGGAGAGACATCTAAGGCAAGAAGAGGGGTCCCTATTTGCCTCCAACTCTCTCAACAACACCAACGACCAGGACAAGGGACCACGACCTTCCCCAGTCCCCCAAACCCCTGACAGGCCATCACCCTCCTCCCCCTCCCTTTCTCCCTCCTCCCCACACCTGAAATTCACTGAGGAGATGATGGAGCGGGTCAATGCTGGGCTCAGATCTACCCCCCGTCCCAATCCCTTTTTGTCCCCCATAAACCCCCCACCAGAGCGGTCAAAGGTTCGCCATCGAGCCCCACCCTCAACAGAGCAATCGAAGTCACATTGCCCAGCCTCGCCCCCCTTAGTTCCTCTTCATGCCCTGTCTCCGCAGTCTGATGCGTGATGTGTGAAGGGTCCGGGCTGTGAGGATTATGGCAGTGACGACTTTTCCCAGGAGAAGCTGGGACCCTGTTTACTAGAAGGTTTTAAAATTTCTGTACTTTTAGGTGACAGGAGACATGTGGCCTGGTCAAAACACAGAGAGCTGCACTCTAAAAGATCTTTAAACATAGTAAACATACCTTGTGTGCCACAGACTGCTCCCAAACACGAGGGGACAAGTAATACCTCTAAAACACTTAAGTTGGCTTTATTAAACATTAGATCTCTAGCTGGGAAAACATTTTTAATTAATGATTTAATCACTGAGCACAGCCTTGATTTTATGTTTTTAACTGAAACTTGGTTGGACCAAAGTAACAGTGGAGCTGCTCTCATCGAGACGACCCCTCCTAACTACAGTTTTATCAGTGAGGTCAGGGCGAGCAGGAGAGGAGGAGGGGTTGCTGTCTTATTTAATGAATCATTTCAATGTAAGCAGCTATCTCCTGGAAGTTTTCAGTCTTTTGAATATGTGGCTTTACAGCTGAAGGCCCCATCCAAAGTTGTGTTTCTTAATGTTTACAGGCCTCCCAAATACTGCACAGACTTTTTTAATGACCTCAGTGAACTGCTGTCTGTGATCTGTGTTGATTTTGACTGTGTAATTATTGCTGGGGATTTTAACATTCATGTGGACAACCCTCAGGACAAAGGGACTAAAGACCTGAGTAACACTCTGGGCAACTTTGGGCTGACTCAGCATGTAACAGAGGCCACACATAATAGAGGACACACTCTTGACCTACTGATCTCCAAAGGCCTGAGCATTTCAAAGGTTACTGTGTCTGATGTGGGCCTGTCTGATCATTACTGTGTTTTCTTTGAAAGTAAAATCTCAGCCCACACAAATATATCAACAACAGTGATCACAAAACTGTGTATAACTGAACACAGTAGTGCAATTTTTAACCAGGTCTTCCCATTAACACCTGACCTGCCCAGAGGGTCAGTCAATGAGCTCGTCAATAGCTTCAATGCTAACATGTTAAATGTAATGGACACTATTGCTCCCATTAAGGTGAAGGTTATCTCTGGAAGGAAAAAGTCTCCATGGAGAAACTCCACACTGGTGAAAAATGAAAAAAGAGAGTGTAGGAAAGCTGAGCGCAGATGGAGAAAAACAAACCTCCAGGTTCATTATGGTATTTATAAAAAGAAACTTCACAATTATAATTTACAACTGAGGAATGCAAGGAGGTCCTACTTCTCTGACATCATCACTAAAAACAGCCATAATGCTCGGGTCTTATTTTCTACAGTTGACAGGCTAACAAACCCTCCTGTGTCAGTGGCAGCTGAACTTCATTCGACCATGGCCTGCAATGACTTTGCCAAATTCTTCACTGAAAAAATCCAAAAAATTAGACAAGCAATTGGTACATCAACAGCAGATCCAGGATATGTACTGTGTCCACCAAAAAACTGTTTAAACACCATGAAACAGTTTCACCCGATTAACAGCAAAGACCTGGAGGACATCGTAGGTCAACTGAACTCCTCCTCCTGCTGTTTAGATGTCCTGCCAACAAGTTTTTTCAAAAAGGTCTCAAAGACTTTAGAGTCAGACCTGTTACAGATCGTCAACTTTTCTTTATTATCAGGTGTGTTTCCAGAATCACTAAAAACTGCTGTAATCAAACCTATACTGAAAAAGGACAATCTTGACAAGACACAAATGAACAACTACAGGCCGATCTCAAATCTCCCGTTTTTAAGTAAGATCATTGAAAAAGCAGTTTCTCAACAGCTCAATTACTTCTTAAAACAGAATAATTGCTACGATGCCTTCCAGTCAGGTTTTAGACAGAACCACAGCACTGAAACCGCTCTGACCAAAGTGTTTAATGACATATGTCTGAATACAGACAGTGGAAAAATGTCAGTCCTAGTTTTACTGGATCTCAGTGCAGCATTTGATACAGTTGACCACAACATATTACTCAAACGACTGGAGAACTGGACAGGTCTTTCAGGAACTGTACTAAACTGGTTCAAAACATACTTAGAAAACAGGAAATACTTTGTATCAATAGGTAACTTCACATCTGAGCAGACAAGTATCACATGTGGAGTTCCCCAAGGTTCCATCTTGGGACCCCTTCTGTTTAACATCTACATGCTCCCACTGGCACAGATTATAAACAACAACAAAATAAACTATCACAGCTATGCAGATGACACACAAATATATATCACAATGTCACCAGGAGACCGAGGCCCTGTACAGGCTCTTGGTAAATGCATTGAGGAAATCAATGACTGGTTGTGCCACAATTTTCTCCAGCTAAACAAAAACAAAACTGAGGTAATAGTCTTTGGCGCCAAAGAAAAACGATTACAGGTCACCAGAGAACTTCAATCTATACATCTAAAAACCACAAACCAGGCGAGAAATTTGGGTGTAGTGATGGATGCAGACCTAAACTTAGAAAAACACATTAAGACAATAACAAAGTCAGCTTACTATCACCTCAAGAATATATCAAGGATAAAAGATCTGATGTCTCAACAGGACCTGGAAAAACTAGTCCATGCATTCATCTTTAGTAGGCTTGATTACTGTAACAGCATCTTTACAGGTCTACCTAAAAAATCAGTCAGACAACTACAGCTCATTCAGAACTCTGCTGCTCGAGTCCTCACTAAGACCAAAAAAGTGGACCACATCAGTCCAGCTCTGAGGTCCTTACACTGGCTGCCTGTCCGTCAGAGGATAGACTTTAAAGTTCTGATGCTGGCCTATAAAGCTCTGAATGGTTTAGGACCAAAATACATCAATGACCTCCTGACCCAGTATGAACCATCCAGATCCCTCAGGTCATCTGGATCCGGTCTTTTATCAGTCCCCAGAGTCAGAACCAGACACGGAGAAGCTGCATTCAGCTTTTATGCTCCTTATATCTGGAACAAACTCCCAGAAAGCCTCAGATCAGCTGAAACACTCAGTTTATTTAAATCCAGGTTGAAGACTCACCTGTTCTCAGCTGCATTTGAATAAAGCACCAAATCCACACTTTAAGCTTAAATTTCAAAACTTACATTTAACTACTGATTTTATCTACTGTTCTGATTTTATCTGTTTTGATTTTATATACTGTTGTTTTGTTTGTTTGTTTGTTAATTAGTTAGTTAGTTTATTTGCTTGTTTTAATCAATTTTAAATCATGCTTTTTATTTGTTCTTGTTTCTAATGTCTCTGTAAAGCACTTTGAATCACCTTGTTGTTGAATTGTGCTATACAAATAAACTTGCCTTGCCTTGCCTTGCCTTCTAAACTTTTCATAAGGTGTTTCTTCAGGTCGGTGCTCGCTTGGTTGAAAATTGTTCACTTTGCAAAATCCGGAAGCAAAGAGCAGCACGAGCATCATGCAGACAAACGGTGTCTTCATCGTCTCCTGGAGAAGAAAACACATGGACATTTTTCCACATTAAGAATTTGGTAGATACATCCTTTTGGATCCAGTAAGTCGTCTTTGTGAGCTGCAAACACACACGACAAGAGGACTGATAGACCTTTTTCTTTAAATGAAAGAAGTAGTTTTATTTATAGTTTTCTTTTTTTATTTATTTATAATCTTATATGTAACTTTGTTCTCTGTTTATTTTTCAACTGTTAGGAAGATTGAAAACTATCAAGCTTTATAAATATCCTGAACAAGCCTGAGCTGGACAGCTCCTGGAAGCAGATTCAGGCGTGATGATGTCATTTTCAACTGGAAAAAGAAGCTTTGAAAAGCTGAAGTAGTTGTCTTTGAATGTTTAGATATTTAACCTTGTTGTATTACTTTATATTTTATATTCATCGTATTAAGACATCAAGCTATTTGTTTTTGCCTTAAAATTTTGTCTTTTAATTTGTACTTTTTGTCTTTTTTTTAAAAAAAATTGTCATTTTGCCTTTTTTACTTGATGTGATTTGGATAAATATGTATTTATATCTACAGATATATTGAGAGTTTTTCTCTGGGTTTCACAAGCCCATTTTATAGATAAAAGTCCAGGTCATAATAGATCTGGTTCATTAAGAACAAAGTTTAAATCCTATTTAATATAAATGCCCTTCTGCACTCAGTTATTCTTATATATGTTTCAGTGTGCTCTGTAGTAACAATGACACACTGCAAAATCAAAATAAAACCGAACTCAAGACACAATGGATTTTCCTCCAATTCGTATCTGTTTATGTGGAATTTATAGGATTTTTTATTTCAAGCTTTTCCAAATTAAGACACTCACCTTTTTTTCCTTTACTAATGATGATGATTAACCTGCAGTGGTTCAGGTACAAGTTGGTTGTCTGGAACAGCAGGTGATGAAGATGTGGTGAAGGGTCTGTGGTTAATGTATATAGTGGGTTCATTACATAACTGGATAGGCAACATCTGACAGTCAGTTTAAATAAGATCTTTTTGTATTTGAACACAAATCAGCAAAAACAGGTCTCTCACCGTGCAAACATACAGCTTACGTAAGTTTAGTATGCTCACCGAATGCAGTGTTTAGTGTAGCAGCAGAATTATGACAGTTTATGGAGATGTTCAACGTGAGCCTGCTGCCCAGCTTTAAAAGGAAAATCATTTTAAATTCTACATAATAAGTTCTTACCAAAAGAGGAATGCAGACGGAGATGAGCAGAGATCTCTTCTGCAGTTCAGATGCTGCTGCTGTGAGTTATAGTTCACTTCTGTCACAGAGGAACAAAGTGTGTTTGGATCTGGACACTTTGATTTTTATACTTCTGATCAGCACCACCTCAAATAATCCTTTGCATCCACACCTACATCACTGGCCCACCACTTCTAGGAAACTTTAACACTTCCCTGCTTGTGACTCAGAAAGATAATGCAAATATGATGACCACTGACCACAAGAACCTGCATGTAGATGCAGCCTGTTTTTCCACATCTGGCTTTAGAAAAAAAATTAATGCACAAACAAATAGATTTAAAATAAAAAGACATGTTGGTATATTTTGACCTTTCAAATAAACTATTAACACTTCTTTTTTCCCCCTTTTTTAAGTTTAATTTTTGGCAAATAAAGTGAGTGTATTGACCATTTGCAGTTAAAATGTTGGACAATCTTTTTATTTTTGTTTTACTACCAGTTGGTTGTAATAATTTCATATGAGGATTTAAATGGATGTATAACAAAACAAAGGATAAAAGTATATATAAAAGTATATTTAATGAAGCTGATCGAACATCAGTGCAATATGGCATGATGACAGTGTTTACAATTTTGGCAGGAGACCAAAAGATAAATATTATAAAATACAAGACATGAAAATCTCAGAGGTCAGGGGTCGGGGGCCCAGGAAGTCTGACCCGCAGATTCCAGGTCTGACTTTGAGTACATAAAATATCTTTCCTGTGGGGAAGGAGCCTGAGTTAGAGCAGGAAGTTACACCATATTGATATTGTTGGGGTAGCCTCAAGTGTTGGACTCTCCAGTTTCCTTGAAGGAGGTTTGACTTCGTGCCATCGTTGGCTGGACTCTGGGCTCATTGATATCCCCGTATCAGTGAGTTAAGACACCATGCATTTATTTTCTGTGTGGCACACAACAAGAAAACAAGCCAAGAGAGAACACATCAGCCTCCAATAACAGTTTATTAAAAGGTTTATTGGAGGTTATTTGTTATGTTATTGAACCTCTGTGGCGGCGGCCTCCTCTGGTAGGCGACTCTCTGCCATCTCCGGCCCTCGCCTGATGTTTGCTCCCTTCCTGCGTGACTCTCCGGGTCCGTCGTTCGCTGTTTCCGTTCCGGGTCCTCGGTCATCGGCTCTCCTACAGCCACGGATCCGCAGATTTGGTGCTACAAACTCTAACCTACGCCCACTCACCCGCATATCAACCCCGATGACAGCTACTGATCTCACCTTATCTATGGCTTTGATCAACACTCGATCCCTCTCCAATAAGACGTTTCTGCTCAAGGATTTTTTCTCTTCTTACGACTTGGATTTTATGTTCCTGACGGAGACCTGGCTACGCGCTGGTGAGACTGTGGCTTTCTCTGAGCTTCTTCCTCCAGGCTGTTGTTTTTTAAACACTCCCAGGTCCTCTGGCAAAGGCGGAGGCCTCGCCTGTGTTTTTAAATCTGTTTATGACTGCCATCAGATTTCTTTTTCCTCTTATTCCAGCTTTGAACTACAGCTCTTTAAACTAAACTCATCCACTCCGTTACTGATTGCAGTGGTATATCGTCCTCCCAAATTCAACAAGGACTTTATCAGTGAGTTTGGGGAATTCCTTTCAGGACTTTCAGTAGATTTTGATCATTTTCTCATTGTTGGTGACCTGAATATTCATGTGTGCTGTCCATCTAAACCCCTGGTTAGAGACTTTGTTTCACTGTTGGATTCCTTCAACCTTACTCAGTATGTGTCTGGCTCCACACATGAGAAGGGTCACACCTTGGACCTTGTCATGTCTCACGGCTTGGGTATCCACATCTCTGAAATTTGTGAGAGTGCGTGTATCTCCGATCATTTTCCTGTTCTATTTTCTGCCACTGCACATTGTTCTGATGCTGCAGTTAAACCTCCTTCACGCCGTCACCGGATCATCACTACCCATGTACCATCTCAGTTTTCTGCTGCTTTTAGCAACTCTGAGCTCTCCATGGCGGACTGGATTGGTTCCTTGTGTCCAGAAGATTTAACTGCTCTTTTTAACGCAACATGTACTTCTATTTTGGACCTTATCGCTCCTTTAAAAACACTCCGTCCCAAAGCTCATGCTGAACCCTGGATTACAGACTCTGTTCGTGCTCTCAGGCGCACCTGTAGGTGTGCTGAGAGAAAATGGAAAAAGGACAAGCTGCACATTTCTTTTAATATCCTCAGAGACTCTCTTTCAACCTATCAGAAAGCCGTTAAAGAGGCCAAGTCCTCCTACATATCAAACCTGGTTAGCAGTAGTGTCCATAAACCTCAGACTCTGTTTCGTGTTTTAAATTCCATTGTAAATCCTTATACATCCACCAGCCTCACACCTTCTGTCACCCTCTGTAATGATTTTCTAAAGTTCTTTGTAAACAAGATTTCCTCCCTGCAGTCTGTCATTCCATCTTCACCTTCCAATCCCTGTGTTTTATCTTTGTGCCATTCTGCTTTAAATCAGTTCGAACCAATCTCTCTCTCTCAGCTGCATGAAATAGTCTGCAAGGTTAAGACTACCAACTGTTCCACCGATGCTATCCCCTCTCGGCTTCTGAAGCAGGTTCTGGACTCAGTCGGACCTTTCCTTCTGGTCCTGATCAATGCCTGCCTCAGTTCTGGTTGTTTTCCAACACCCTTCAAGCACGCTGTTGTTCAACCTCTCCTTAAAAAGCCTAATCTAGATCCATCCCTACTCTCTAACTATAGGCCCATTTCCAACCTCCCTTTTCTGTCCAAAGTACTGGAACGAGCCGCCCTCATGCAGCTCCAGCTATTTCTCGACAATAACAATCTCTATGAGAAGTTCCAGTCTGGTTTTAGAGCTCGGCATAGCACAGAAACCGCCCTACTGAGGGTTTTTAATGATTTGCTTTTAACTGTTGACTCTGGTTGTGCTGCTGTCCTAGTAACCCTGGACCTGACAGCAGCCTTCGACACTGTTGATCACAACATACTGCTATCCCGCCTTCAACATTGTGTCGGTTTAAAGGGCACTGTCTTAAAGTTTTTCCAGTCCTATTTGAATAATAGGAGTTTTTCTGTTCACCTTGGTGAACTGTCATCTCCCAGAGCTCCTTTAACCTGTGGCGTACCTCAGGGGTCCATACTAGGCCCCCTGTTGTTTATTCTGTACTTGCTCCCTCTGGGCGATGTGCTCCGTAAACATAATGTGTCCTTCCACATTTTTGCCGATGATATTCAGATCTACCTCCCTCTGAGGTTGAACTGCAATGTTTCTTTGCAACCGCTACTCTCCTGCTTGTCTGACATTAAGACTTGGATGACTCTTAACTTCTTACACCTTAATGAAAGCAAAACTGAAGTCATCGTGTTTGGGCTTCCCAAAGATCCCAACTTCTCTCTTGACTTTTTGGGACCCCTAACTTCCGATTGCACTTCTTCCATTAAGAGTCTTGGTGTTATTTTTGACAATGCTTTTAAACTTGATAAACAAATCAGCTCTGTAGTTAAGGGATCTTTTTATCATTTGCGGATTTTAGCCAAAGTCAAGTCTTACCTTTGCAGGAACGATCTAGAAAGAGTGGTCCATGCTTTTATTACTTCACGGCTAGACTACTGCAATTCCCTCTATGCTGGCCTAGATCGTTCCTGTCTACATCGCCTTCAACTGGTGCAGAACGCTGCCGCTCGCCTGTTGACCGGTTCAAAAAAAAGAGACCATATCACTCCGGTTCTCTGCTCTCTCCACTGGCTCCCAGTTGCCTTTAGGATTGATTTTAAAATCTTACTGCTGGCTTTTAAGGTTTTAAATGGCACTGCACCTTCTTACCTGTCAGAACTCCTTAGTATTTATCGCCCCAGGAGATCTTTGAGGTCAGCCGACCTGATGCTTTTAAATGTTCCTAGGTATAAATTAAAGACAAAGGGAGAGAGGGCGTTTGCTGTGGCTGCACCCAGACTGTGGAACAGCTTACCTCCTCACGTCAGACTCTCCAAAAGCCTAGAAACTTTTAAAACCGCTCTTAAAACTCACCTCTTTTCATTGGCTTTTAGAAAGGTCTAATTTATTTGTTTTATCTATTTTTATTTTATTTTTATCAGCGAGGTGTTACTACGAAATTGTGTTTTATTGTATTTTTATCTGTATTTACTGTACAGCACTTTGGTCAGCTTTGGTTGTTTTTAAATGTGCTCTATAAATAAATTTGACTTTGACTTTGACTTTAATGAAAGTGTGTCCTTAATAAACGTACTCCATAAGGAAGTGTGTTCACAAGTGCACAGAACACATTAGGGCACAGGTCAATGATCGATTTTACAATTGTGTTGTCAGATCGATGGACACTCTCGGATACTTGGATATTCAGGTGATTAGAGGAGCAGAGATGATCAGCTGAGGATTTGGTGGTGAGTTGGATCAGGTGGTGGAGAGATGCAGGACAGGCCTGACATACACAAACGTATAGTGAAGGTGCAGAGGCTCAGATCTGTGACATCGTTAAGTCCCAGCTCAGTGTCCATATTTAGATGTAACGGTGCTATAGAGACTTTACCTGACAACTTGTTTGAGTAATGTTTTCATCTCAGGCATGTAAATTTCATTTGTGAATATATTTTTAATACTTGTACAGCAGATTTTTTTGAGTGTTAAATAGAAAATATCTGCTGAAACTGAAGTGATGGGTCGCACTCTTTAGTTCACCCCTGCTCTCGAAACAATGTAGGTGGTCCAATTAACATATTTACATTTTTTCATTTGCTTTTGCTGTTTCACTTGCAAAATATTTCCAGTGTGACATTTGATCAGGTCTTGTAAACCTTGTCGTTAACCAAGCAGTCACTCCCAGGCTGCTGTGCTGATCACCAGATCTTAACTTAATTGTCACAGTGCACTCAGAACAAAACAGCCATGCAGAGATATGAGTCACAGTGACATTAAAACTGATGAAGACAGTCGTCGTTAGAACCAGCAAACTGAATGAACTAAAAAAGATCATCTAAATTCAACTGGTCTAAAATATCAGGATCTCAGTGTTAAGTCCATATTTTTGAAGTAGAAGCTTTTACTGGTTTTACTTAAGAAAAAGAAATAATAAGGAATTGTGTTGGAATTTGTCCAGGTTAACAGATGAAATCATGTTCAATGCTTTGTCCTGTCAGTAAACACAGATTCTTTATTTGCACTGAATGGGACAGCATATAATTTCACTGCTTTTGGCATAATGACAATAAAAGATAAATAAAAGATAGTTTCAAAGTCTGACCTGCAAAGCCCGTCCACCCAGTGTCCTCCTCAGTCATGCTGGTTGCATGATTGCTGTAGAAGTGCTAAACTACTGTGACCTGATTAATTGAATTGAGCTCACTCTGCAATAACTAATCAGTGAGGTGGTAGTTTAAGTACTTCATTACCAAAATGTATAAATAAAGTACATCAGAAGATGTTGGGGAAGAAGGACTTCACCGGGTGGGCCTGGACCCCCGAGGCCTGTCCCTGTGCCGACCTCGTGTGAGTTTAATAGATTTATAAGATAGAGCTCATCAAAAGACTAAGATATGAATATAAACATGATATTTGTCAGTTTAATTTAATGTCAAGTTGAACTGGAGTTAACCAGAAACCTTTACTCTTCCAACTCCTCTACTTTGTCTAACAGTTAGCTTAGCCTAGCTAAGTTTTCTTTGCAAAATTGCTAATTCAGAATCAGAATCAGAGAATCAGAAAGGGGTTTATTGCCAAATGTTGAGCAGGTTTACAACATTAGGAAATTGCTGCGGTGCTTCAGTGCAAACATAGTGTCATAAAGATATAAAAATAAGAATAAGAATTAAAAGTGCTACGTAGAAAGATATGTGCATGAGATATACATGAGATATATACATGAGAATAAGAATTAAGAGTGCTACGTAGAAAGATATATACATTAGTGCAGTGAGTGGTAATTGCATGGTTTCAAATTGCAGTTTTGATTTTAAGTCGACTAATTGTTCAGACCTGCTCTGGGGCCTGTCTGAAGTATTAAATTGACATATATTTATCTACACACCTACGCAGGAGAACTTTTTTGTAAATGTGAAATGGAAAATAGAAGAAGTAGAGATGTGGGTGTTCCTATTTACATGTTTTTATTTTCTGTTTCTTTAGCCAAACATGTTATTTGATCAGAGCACCTGCCTGTACACCTGCTGTTAACCAAGCAGTTATTTTCAAGCTGCTACACTGATCACAAAGTCATGACATATGAATGACAGGAAGTGTCCAGTGTCACGTACCGATATTAATGACAACAATGATGGGTCAAAGCAACATATGATGAACATTTATTACGATATCCTGATAAATGTAATGCAGTGGGATAACTTCTGCAGTTATTATGTTAGTGATGATGCCTCTTTGCTTTTCATTTATTCACAGCTTTGTGGCGTACGATGGAGTGTCAGGGCCACATTAAGATGATAACCTGCCACGGCTGCAGTACCCTCTACAACACGGCTTGTGTCGATGATTTAGTGAAGCAAACTGATCAGCTGTCTTATTGTGTCTTTTGTGTGTTTGGTTTTGTGTTTTCAATGAACTGAAAGCCCTCTTTAATGCACGAGGGTGTGACCGTCCACATCCTCTCATCTGTCCAGTGTCAGCCATTCATTTTGTGCAAATGGTCAAGTCTTCCAAGTGTGTGTGCTTTTCCTTCTGACCAGATGCAGCTTTTTGCACCATAACTTTATTGTCCTGATACTGATCCCCACACTGTGTATGTGCACTAAAACAGCAATCATTTCACTGCTCAGGTTACAAAATGTCATAAGATGCTGCGTGGCCGTACAAGATAGACTTTGGTTAGCAACAACTCTCTGAGGCCTCAACTGTGAAGCAGAACGCTGTCTTATCCGGCTAACTTCAAGAGCCAAGTTATCCTTTGAACCTAATCTGCTCCAAAGCAATTTATGTTCCAAATGTGAGATCAACAGGTACAAAATCACCACCTACTAACCAGTAAGACCAAAAAAGAACAAAATAAAATCACCAGTCCTGGAAGGTCCCTCAGACCGCTGTGTGCAGAGAGAAGGAGGGTGTAAAATTTTCAGCAGAGTCTGACGTCTTTGTCTTTCCATGATTAGCAACGATAATGAACATAGATTCTCTACAACTTTACTGTTTTGGACGTATTAATATATGATCCTAAAGCAGGACACCTGCACTGTAATTAATGACCTCACATCACATGTTTAAATTTTACATTTAACCTTTTAATCAGACCAACAAAAAGCTCATACTCAATTTTAGCAGCAGTCATTGTGACACTGATGATAAAACTTGTGTAAAATTGCAAAACTGTAAAAAGAAATAAAAAAAAAATTATTTAAAAAAAAAAAAAAGCATTTTTGTAGCTCAATGTTGAAATTACAGTTAACTTCACTGGTTGGCTGTTTCACCTGTAACACTTCAAAATAACATGCTAAGGTTTAATAGGTTATAAGGAACACACTCTGAGCCCTGAGCAGTGTTGTGCTAATAAGAGACGTTTTGTGTTTTATAATTTACTGATATGTTTGATCCTTTCTGACCTGCGTTAATGAAGCCATTAGAGCACCATGTCCGCTGTAATAGTTCTGTAGTTTGATGCTTGAGTCGTTGCAGACTTGTTGAAACTCCCTCACCCGTCAAAGCAGCGTCTGTGTTATTCGAGTCCAGCAGATGGCAGTGTTTCACTGTCTGACGGCTGTCTGAAGCTTCAGCTGGTTTATCCGTTTGCTATGTTTGCCATGTTACAGTGGGGAGGAAAAACTCCTTTTTAACAGGAATATCTAGACATGAGTGATTACTGCAGTGGGGCACTATCTGTGCTATCTGTAAGAAATGTTAGCAACAATAAAACTCTGAGGATCAGGGCTCCATTTCACTCCAGTGTTCAGTGGCATTTTAAAAGAGTGAATACCGACGCTGAATGTCTTTGTAAAGCAAAAGCACTTTGTTAGCCTTTACAGAGCAAAGCTATGGATCAATGTGCAGTGAAGAAAAATCCAGGTGGCCAGTCTGTCCTTTCCTAACCAATCACAGAGCTCCTTACATTGCACCATGTGGCTAATTTGCATTTCACTGATATTGCTGGGCTGCTGTCAATCATTTTGTCTTTATATTACAACAGAGCATTGACCATTAAGCTGTTTAATTCATACTGAGTATTTAAAAAAATGTATTGTCATAATAAATTCTGCCTCACTGAAACACCATTTTGCATTAGCCTCTATCACCTGACTTGTCACTGATGATATCGCTGCATGAGCAGCTTTTAGGGCAAAAGGGGAAGCTACATTTAAAAGCTTTACTATCTGGACTTTTTGTATCCCTCCCATCTGGTCATAGCAGATGGCTAACCCTTCCCTGAGTCTGTATCTGCTGGAGGCTTCTTCCTGTTAAAAGCGTGTTCTTTCTTCCCACTGTCACCAAGTGCTTGCTCAAAAGTGATCATTTGATTGTAGAGGTTGTGTATTTATGTTGTACTCGCTGGCCTGCATAATGCAGGGTGAATACTTATTTTGCTGTAATATTATCTTAGAAAAACCTGGTTGACAAGAATTTACACATTATAGAAATATAAAGCTAACATGGCCACCACTTCTGCTACTTTTACCACAAATAATTTCCTGAAGCAGAGTAAAAGTCTCTCTGTTACCGACTGTTAGAAACCCAGCTCATATTTGGAGACAGTGGCTTGTAGCCTCCCAAAGGAGAGAGAAGGACATTTGTTTTAGTAATAATCTAATAACAGACCAGTTTTCTTCCTTCATCCAGACTTCATTCAGCAGAGAGCCATAAGCACAAGAAATGAGATGATGAGTGAGATCCACATTTTTTTTCTCAAACCCAGAGATTTATTGCTACGTGATAATGCCCACTTACAAAGCATAGAAGCTTAGTTGCAGTTTACACACACTGATCCCATTAATCAAATGTCTTTATGTTACAGGTTTAAAAGTTTTATCCAAGCACATCTTCTCCATCACTGCTGGCTGGACAGCTGTTCCATGGATGTGTCCTCTCTCTCTGTTTTCCACCCTTTCCCCGTGTGTCAGTTCTCCTCCGTCTGTCTTTTATGCGCTCGCTGTCTCTCACTTATTTTTGTTGTGAAATGTATGAATTTGTAACCGTGTTAAGAAATGACATCAACTGAGCGCAAGCAAAACTTCCAACAACAGTCAAGTATTGCTTCACTGTAAATCTGCAACCTCTGAACAAAGATCCACAAAGTTCCTTTTCCAGGACGTCTTTTTAATTCAGGAAAGTCTTCAGTTGTCATGTCTTGAATTTTCTTTTATTATAGTTATTAAAATGTACTGAAGATTGACCGATGAGCTAAAAGTCAAAGCAGAAGAGAGGACTTCTAGCTTTTTGCTTTGTCTTGCCTTGTTTTAACGCTGTGAAAGCGCAGTGCAGAAAGAAAAACTGTAAACCTTGTAGTGAAACAAGCACAAGCAGCAGGTTTTACAGTTATTTACTCTTAAATAACAACAAGAAGAAAATATTGATCTGCTTCTCTTAGTTTTGCACGTTTAAGCTGCAATTCTCAAATAAAGCTGCAAAGCAGGAGAACAACATGGCCATCAACTATTCTGTGCCACAGATCCAGTTCGCTGCAGCACAGAGTGATGATGAGACCATTAACATGTGCAACTTAGAAGTAGTAGTAGTCAGAGGTAACTGGATGTTCAATCGGGTTAAATGCAAGGTTGATTGGATTATATCTGAAGATCATATGCTATTCATGATAACTCTGCTAGACTCCAAATTGCTCATCCATGCAGGAGTATCTCAAAATTAAATGAAACCACTCAACACTTTTTCCCTAAAACGGACTGACATGGAACACATTAAAGTTTGATCGGAACCAGCTAATCAGTCTGAAGGTAAGTGTTTTTTACACTTATTCGAGAGAAGTCCGAAATGCGTTCCTATTACTGTTTGTTTTGACTTTTAAGCTACCAGGATATTTTCATTCAAATGCTAAGACAAAATGTCAATATCTATGAATGTGGAGACTCAAAAGACTAGTTAGGTAATAGTTACCGATGGATTTATGAGACTTGATAGAAACTTGGACGTTTCCAACAGGTGAATCGGTGAACTACCGAGGTTGCGCCCAAATGCTTAAAGCTGTTAGCTGGTCAGTGTTTTCAGGTGTGCTTGTACTACCTGTACGGTGCGGAGTGCTGACTAAGTCATGTTAAACCCATTAAAGCGTCGAGCTCAAATATCTTTTCATTTTTCTGCACTGTTCTCTTGTCGGCACACATTTTCTGTTTACTGAAGCCTTTTGTGAATAATTTTGATCATGTAAAAACTGGGAATTGGTCCCTATTGACAATACTCTTATTTTTTTACCACTTAGGAAAGGTAATTGGTCACTGAACTTTTTGCAACTATGTGTATTTCTAAATTTTGTGGCTTCAGTGCACGCAAATTTATATTGTTCAGTTTGCATGTTAAAAGCCTGCCAAGCACCCCAAGGCTGATTATGCTTGGTAAGAAGTCATTCATGAAATAGAGCTGATTAGACCATATTAAAGTTTCTGTTTGGCACAGGAGCTTTTTCGTGGACACAGGTATCCAGTCTCTGTTTTGTTAGCTCAAATTTCTGTAATTTCCTTTATAAACCAAGGTTGTTGGACATGTGTCTCAGTGAACCCAGCAAAGTAACAATATCAAATTTCACATTACATATTACTGATCAACATAGTAGTCTAGCTACACCAACAGCAGAAATACTGAAGTCAATACTGTAAAGTTTAACAGCAGCACAAACTATAAACTCCAAAATAACCATACAGTTGATTCATCTCCGGTAATTTAACTGGGCTGACTCTTTGTTAGGTGTGTTTAATGTGCAGAATAATTCCCAATTATGAACAATTATAATATGTTAAAATGTACTTATGTACATAACAGGAATATCTAGATGTCGCTGCCGGTCGCTGCATGCGCACGCAGCGACCGGCAGTGAGTGAGAGCTTGGCATCCTAAGTTTTTAAGTTTTTATCATTTCTTTTCGGTTCTATTGCTGGCATGTGTTTTGGTTGAAAGAAGTGACAGTTTCTTACAAAGTGACACACACTCCACAATAGTGAGAACGTCATGGATTCTTTCTTCTTCATTGTGGTTGGATTTCTACTGTGCTGGCTTGTTTCCAATGAGGTGGGCGAGGCCGTGAGTCAGCTGAGGATTGTTTACTCCCGCGACGAACTATTACAACTTAACTTACCGTATGATGGTAAGGACCTCACCTCATGTATGCCGGATTTTATACATAAAGATTTTAACAGAACGAGTGAGAAGAGGAAGAGGAAAAGAGGGAGACGTGGAAGTGTTAAATTGCGCATGAGGAGACAACAGGTCAGTCGGTTTCCCCTGCCGTCTGTTATCCTTGGAAATGTTCAGTCTCTTAGGAACAAGCTGGATGAACTGGATGAAAGGTTGTTCACATTAACCCTCATGTCACAACTTTCCTCCAGCGGCTTACTGAATTTGAGTGGAGAACTTCAAATTAGGTAACTGTTTTTGCCATTTTTAGTGCATTTCTTGTATAATTTAAGTGTCCAATGTGTTGTTACCTGTGTCTCCACAGATGATCCATGGCCCATGCTTTCTGGACATTTACACAAGACGAGCAACAATGAAGACAAGCTCTCTTGCCATCTTGCAAGACGCTGTCTCTGTCCAATAGGTTTTTTGAGTGCAACAGTTTTGATTTTTTCCCTTCTTTTACCCGTTTGTTAAAAATTATTTCAGCTACTTACACTTTAATTGTCACATGTATTGGCTCACCCTACAAATCAATGAACTCAGTCCACAAAACAAGATCAGGGTTCAGTGCAGGTCAGTCAAGTTCCTTCACACCACACACGCTCATCCATGTCGTTGTGGACCCTGTTTTGTGCATTGATTTGGTGGTGTGAGCCAGTATTTTGGACAAAGTGTATATAAAGGCAGACGTGTGGGGCTTGATATTATATTCATTACAATTCAGTTTATTTGTATGGTGCCACCAAAATGAATGCCAAGGCACTTCACATTGTAGGTTTAAGACCCTACAAAATATAAGAAAACCCAACACTTGAGCATATGTTGTCTGCCATGATATGGATATGACATAATATCGTTATTGTTTGTACAACCATCTGAGAAAATAATGGATTACATGGTTTAGTAAAAACAAGTGCTTCCTCAATGAAAAGATGTTTTCAGTTCTTTTCAGTTTTTGTTTTGGAAATGTGTATTTCAGCAGGGAAAAATCAGAATTGAAATAAAGTGGTGTAAAGCACATGAATTATATTTAGTGTGTGAGTGTCTATCTATCCATCCATCCATCCATGCATCCATCCATCCATCCAATTTTTTTGGAACCCTCCAGTCTCTTACAGTATGTTACTGTTAACTGAAATTACGGTAAATTGCGACCTGTTAAACAGTAAATGACCGCCTGTTGGGACACGGTGTCCTCTAGCAGAGATGAATATTTTTGGTACTGATGATGCGTGATAACGATAAGTTACTGGTTAATATATTGCAGTTTATTACCTTGCAGCGGGCTTACAGTGACATACCGTGAATAAACGGTAGTATACCAATTTCTTAATCACAGTATGATGTTACTTTGTTGACGTAATTTACGACATAAAGACATAACGGTATCTCACTGGCGACAGTGACGCCAGTGAGATACCGTAAAAAAAGGCTACGGTGCGTTACCATAATTTGTCCAAGAGTATTATACCACACCAGCAAAAAACGGTATCATCCTGCAGAACGGTAAGCTACCGTAACACGGCGTCACGGTATGACGCTGGCAACAGTGACGCCAGTATGTTACCGTAAAGTGGCGATGAAAAGTCTAACAGTGTACGAGTGTGCGTATATGAATACCACCTGTCTCCCTTTACAGCATGGCAGACTGCGCGTTTATGCATTTATTTCCTCTTTTAATGGTCTTTTCTAAAGGTAAGCTGTGTTCCGTGTAATCTGATTTGTGTTTTAAGGCTGTGTGTTGTGGCTGAAACAAGAAAAAGTTTACTCGTAATAATAAAAAAAATGGTTAAAAAGAGGTCATAAATATGAGAGCTTTGTCTCTGAAGCTATAAAGAGATTGTATTCAATAGAGATTGAGAAATTATTTCCATAAACTTTTACTGCAACAGATGCTCCATATGGAAAGACATGTAAATGAATGAATGAATGGAATGAATGAATGAAAACTGAAGCATCACATGTATAACGAAGACAGACCATCCATCCTTTGGGAAGCTCTGTGATCAGTTTTCATGGTCTGCTGGATCAGTGCACTTAACATTGTGTATGTACTGGAGTTCACACCTTGATTGGAACATTTTAAGTTCTTTAAATGTAATGTGGTTAAATGCTAAACTGTGCCTTTTTTTATCTTGGGATGAGCCACTCCAGCTATTTTTGCACTGTTTTTTATTTTTTGTTTCTGAAAGGGTTTTATAGATCAGTCCCAAACTGTAATTACACCACTGATTACTAACACTGCAAACACTGGATAATACAGACTACAGTAGCTGTGGGTCAACAGCATTTACTGGTGTTCATTGGTGAGACTTGTCTGCACAAGTTTTATTTATAATTCAGGTTAAAGGACCCAAAGATAATCTGTCTTGGGCTGATTCATTTTGTGACGTGACAACAAAGAGACTTATCAATTTCATTGGCAGCTGTCTGTTTTCAGACACACTCAGAGATCAAGTCTCACATGTCAGTTTGTTTGTGCAGCTCTAACAGCAGTGATCCAAACACAGCAGACTGTGCTGGCAGCAGTGGGAGAAGATGCTGAATTCAGCTGTCAGCTCTTGGAGACTAAAGACGTCCTTCAGGTCACATGGCAGAAAATCTCTCCTGATGTGGAGACAAATGTCGCCACCTACAACAAGTACTATGGTCAGAGAGTGAATGATGGCTTTACAAATACATTTAAGTTTAAATACACTGGACTACAGAACTGCTCCATAGTCGTCAGGAATGTGACGGTGCAGGATGAAGGCTGCTATCACTGTCTGTTTAACACTTATCCTGAAGGAGCCTTTACAGGTAGAACCTGCCTCCAAGTTTAAGGTAAGAACTTTTACCTTCTTTAACCAACAACAGGAGACTCAAACTAATGTAATGATTTGATGTAATGATATTTGTCAATCCATCACAGAGCTGCATGAACCTGTTGTTGATGTCAGAGACTCAAACTCTACTGAAGAGTGGGTTGTTTCCTGTTCAGCCACTGGTCGACCTGCTCCCACTGTAACACTCAGTGTCTCACAACAAGACCTCAGCTTTACACAGTACAACACTGTCAGTGTGTCCAACACCAACGCTACATTCACTGTCACCACTACAGCTGTGCTCTCAGGTTCACGTAAACACAGCACACAGGTGGGATGTGCAGCACGAGTGCTCTCTGCTCCTCACAGAGAGGTGATGCTGACGATTCCTGAGGTCCAACAGACACCTGATGATGATGGTGAGAAAATCTAAGTCATATATTTACAGATGAATGATAAGTGGGTCCATTTAATTACGATCTAATAACACTGACTTGTCTCACAGATTCCACCTCAATCATTGTAGTAGCTGCAGTGGTGTTGATGGTCTTTGCCTGTGTAGCTCCACTTGTCACTGTTCGTGTTAAACAAAAACAGAAGAAGAGGTAACTTTCACTTTTGTTTCAACATGTCTTCTTCTAACATGTCTCTGTGTAATAATATGATAATAATCCTAGCACAGGATACAGTTACTTTCATCTTTATCTTTTAAACTGGGCGTCCTTCATGAGGCAACACTAAAGGGATTTGTCTCCTCTCAGAAATGAACCCAGCATCTTTATTTGTTAAATATATGCATGAACCATATGCTTGTATGGAGCCACTGTTTGCAGTGAATTCGAATCGTTTAAATCATTTAAGTCCAAAACATTAGAAAAAGCAAACATTAATGGTAACAGTTAGCTAATCTGTAATTTGGAAGACTGACAGATGACCAGTAGGATTTAAAGTACACAGAGTGGAGGCTAATTGGCCTGAAGAAGGATATCAGAAAGATGATTGGACTAGACTAGTATGTTAGAGAACCTCTTAAACAAACAAACAATGTATGATTAGACCCTGAAAAACTGGACAGAAAGGAACAAAGAGTAGATGAATATTCATATCTATAAAGGACAGATTGTGATTGAATTGTATCGCCAAAGACTATTCACTCATCAATAAAAGGTCACCTACAACACTTCCACTGTCAGGGTCCTGGGTCTGAGCGACCCAGGATCTCTGAGCAGTAATAGACTTATGTTACTTGTGTATTTTTGGTGTTGCTACCTCTTTTCTATGATTTTACATATGTGTGTGTGGGTGGCTGTGTGTCTGAGCACTCGTTTACAGGCGCCTTCAGGCCTGGTGGGTGTGGCCCTGCTAGGGGACTGGCCACACCCGAAATCACACACATGCTGCTGATCAGGCCTCATCGGGGGAGCTACTTAGGAGAGTCTTGGAGCTCCCACCGACGCGGGATCATTGCGTGAGACTCCACGTTAGTCATCCAGTTGAGCTTAGTTAGTGTGTGTATGCCTGCA
>NW_024387117.1:65023-87183 GCF_900408965.1 Simochromis diagramma | reverse complement strand
CCGCAGTATCTGGAAGTGGTCAAAGTTTACTGTGGAGAAAATGAGAAGCAGTTAGTGAGAACGTGTCAGTTTGAGCTGAGCTATAAAACAGGGAACATGACATGTACAGCACTGTGCAAAAGTCTTGAGCCATCCCTCATTTGCTTCCAGGGATCCGGACTTCCCTGTAATCTTTAAAGTGGTATTAAGGAATAGCTCTCCAGGCTTTTTAAAGTGTTTCTGATTTTTAATCCAGGGCTTGTATTTGACCACTTTTTGTCTGTTAAGACCCTTCACACTAATCTCTGAAACATTCAAACATAAACAGACACCTAAGTCACGGAAAGGACCAGAAAACTTAACAAAGAACCAATTTTAAATTGTATCTGTACACATTTACTTGCAGCCTACTGCAAAAAAACAAAAAGCCCACATCATTTGTTCTCACTTCTTTAGTTGAAGAATGCAGTTAATAACACCGTTAACACAGACTGACCTGGCAAAACACGAAAAAATAAGGGGGTGGTTCAAGACTTTTGCTCGGTACTGTATGAGAAATGCAAATGTGCACTTCACAATGTATCGCTGCACTTCGGCAGTACTGTGAAGATTAAATGTTTTTTCCTTCCCGATGCATGTGAAAGGTTAAGACTTACATCTCCAAATGTACTGGAACTGATTTGAACCAGAGGACTCAGCCACACTGTTACTATGTACTGCATAAACACGTTTACCGATGAAGGTAAAGCAGACGCTGTCCTGACTGTGTGGCTAAATTTTGTGCTGAAAGCATCAAATCAATTGAATATGATTAACTTGCTATGAGAGGTTTTTACTCCAAGTGTGACTTTTTCTGGCTTCATACACCTTTCAGGGTCAAATTCAAGCACTTTGTAAGCACGTTTAATGTCCATTTTCAACATTTTCCAGCACATTACCATAAAAAGGATGCATATTTCACTTCGCATCACCTGAGTAAGACCACGTGAAAGGCCAAATTAATAAGTCTTCTCATCAGATATTGATGCTTCTTTCTTATGTGACACAAAAAACAGGAGGAGACAGATCTTTGCTTGTGTTGTTTTTTAAGTTCATTCATTCAAAACTAACTGTAAGACGCTTAACTACATTGCAGTCTGTGTTATTGTTGTAGACCTAATTATCACCTTTAAAGTGTTTGTGCTAATAACATCATGTAGAGTAAGACAGGCATAGAGAACAGCACTGACTGGGAGAGGCTTTGAACAGATGACATACTCAGATCAATTCAACACTTTAGACTTTAAAAATGCACAAGCGTCTTTCAAAAACCCATTTATTTAATCTATCATCATTGATATTATTATGTACAGTTATAATGTACTGTTCATCTCCCTTAAATAAACAGGCAGCCTTAAAGTGTGAAATAGTCACTTGTCTACTGTCTCAGTGGCTGATAGTGCCCCACAGGCCTCAATGTCAGCTTGAAGCCATTATGTTTCAATTGTTTAATGATAAACAGATTTTGAATGAAAGCGAGGAAACTTCGCTAGCACAAAAAAGTGCCTATTCTTTCTTCCCATATGGTTCAGTCATATTACCGTCATTTCCCCCTAAGCTGTTCCCAAAGACACCAGGTTAATACTTGAAAAGGCTGCAGCGATACACAAAAATATCATCAATATTCTGTTTACTTGGTGACAACGTCGCTTTTAGCCTTCAATCAGAAAGCCTGACGTTGGCTAGTTAAGCATCGGGCTAACGTTTAACGCTTTCACTTGAGGGAAGTAACTCGTATTACTGCTACTGCTGTGTAATCTTGGTTCAATTCACAGCATATTCTACAAGTTACCCTGCAATAACTAACTGTTAGAATAGCGCCACCGTATTGTATCGCACTGAGTGCACTTCAATCCTTTATCCCGCGAGTTTGCTAGCTAGCAAAATAATAATACCAATTTTAAACAAATAACATGTGTAACGTACACACTCGAGAAAATTATTTACTAGTACTTACGCAACTCCCCCGTTGTGAAAACGTACAAATCCTTCTTGTATTTTTCGTTTTCCAGCAAACACTCATTAAAACGGCCTCCAGGCACATTAGCGCACTCACCACCGACTGATCAGGGAGGGGGTGGGGGGTCACACATTGAAACAGACTAACGTGCAGAGGTACAGCCCAGGCAGAGAAATGTTGCTTTTAGACTTTGCGACTCGTTTTATTTCTCTATCTGATAAGAAAACTATTCAATCAGATAGTTATTTGTGGTGAATGAAATACGGTTACAGTTTCAAGAAGTTTTAAGCACCAAATCCGAAATCCAAGCACTGCAATATTAAAATCCAATTCAATTTCTTGTTTGCTCCGAAATCTACGACATGACTCTATACAGAAAAGCTTGACATGGTATGCAAAAAAACCCCGAAGACAATACAAATACATGAACAAAAAATGTTTTAACTGTCAGTTATGTCATTTTAAAATTTTCCAAAACTAACATTTTCTTTGATTGACTGATATTAAATTGATTAGGGTCAAGTTTAGTGTGAACAATATTACACAAACAAGCACGTGTGTGCGCATGCGCACATATTAGAATCCCTTCCGTCGCTTCTCATATGTGCGCATGCGCACATATTAGAATCCCTTCCATCGCTTCGATCGCTTGTGACGTGATAACTTTGCTTTGATCCCAAAACCTATAAATAGGAGCGCTCACCTGTTACTTTATGCTTAACGGACGTTGACCTGCAGCAACTAAAACCCTGTCGAGAAGTTTTGAGAGCAATTTACGAGAGAAACCAAAACAAGTTCAGTTTTGTTTCTCACCAATTTACAGCGCAAACAGACACATTACACCATGTCAGCCAACCCAGCCTTCGGGTCAGATGAGCTTGGAATATCTAAAGGGACCATTTTGGGAGATCACCACATGGTGGAGGCTTTCCTTGGAGAAGGAAGCTTTGGTGTTGTAACGAAATGTCGCGATACAAAAAACAACAAAACTGTTGCTGTTAAAGTCAACAAAAGCGACCCTGAAATTCTGCTCCAGGCAAAACTGGAAATTTTCATCCTGGAGCAGCTACGACGCTTGGATCCAGACAGGTGCAACATTGTCGAATGGAACGGCTATTTCCTCGATGGAGAGCGCATTTGCTTGAATTTCGAACTCCTCGACCAAAGCCTGTCAGACTACATTGGGGACCGGAATAACCAAGGTCTCCCAATGAGAGAAATCAGGCCAATTTTGCATCAGCTCGCAAATGCTCTATTCCACCTGGGTTCTGTGGGAATAGTGCATGCTGACCTCAAACCTGTCAACATCATGGTTGTGAACCGCAGTGAGTCTCAAGTCAGAGTCAAACTTATAGACTTTGGCATCGCATGTAACACCTCTGCAGTGATTCCTGGTGACTGTGTGGGGACAATTGGTTATTGTGCACCTGAGATTATGCTTGGCACTCCATATGATGAAGCAATTGACATGTGGTCTCTAGGGCTGGTAGCTGTGGAGCTTGCTACAGGGGTGCCTCTCTATCCTGGGGAAGACGATTATGATGTTTTGAAATTCATAATTGAAACCCAGGGTCAGCTACCAGATCATCTCCTAGAGTCTGGCTTGTACACTGACAGCTATTTCATCGAGGATAACCACAACGAACAGCGCTGGACATTTAAGACCCCAGAACAATTTCAATACGAGACAGATTATCGATCCAAGGAAACTCGATCGATAAAACTTAAGTGTCTCGATGACCTCGAACAACTGCTGAAAGTTAGGCGAGGACCGGAAAATGGCCAAACATTATTTGTAAGGCTAATCAAAGAAATGTTGGCCTTGGATGCAAATCAGCGCATAACACCCTCGGAGGTTCTGAAGCATCCCTTTTTCCACCCTGGCCTCTCAAGGAGAACCCCCTGCACTGACATGAATAGTACAGGGGGAGAACTCCTTGTGCTCTCTCAGCAGCCTTCAAGCTGGAAAAGTCATGGATCGCATAAATTCAGCTGCAGTTTCCAAAACTCAGTTGAATTTCCTCAAAAAGGAGACATCAACACCTCAGCCAACCCATCTGCCTCTGAAGATGATCTTCAAATAACGGAAGGGACCATTTTAGGAGATCACCACGTGGTAGAGGCCTTCCTTGGAGAAGGAGGTTTTGGTTTAGTAACCAGATGTCGCGATACAAAAAACAACAAAATGGTTGCTATTAAAGTCAACAAGAGCGACCCTGAAATTCTGCTCCAGGCAAAACTGGAAATTTTCATCCTGGAGCAGCTACGACGCTTGGATCCAGACAGGTGCAACATTGTGGAATGGAACGGCTATTTCCTCGATGGAGAGCGCATTTGCTTGAATTTCGAACTGCTCGACCAAAGCCTGTGGGACTACATTGGGGACCGGAATAACAGAGGTCTCCCAATGAGAGAACTCAGGCCAATTTTGCATCAGCTCGCAAATGCTCTGTTCCACCTGGGTTCTGTGGGAATAGTGCATGCTGACCTCAAACCTGGAAACATCATGGTGCTGAACCACAGTGAGTCTCCCGTCAAAGTCAAACTCATAGACTTTGGCCTCGCATGTCCTGCTTCTGCAGTGATTCCTGGTGACCGTGTGGGGACAATTGGTTATTGTGCACCTGAGGTTATGCTTGGCATTCCATACGACGAAGCAATCGACATGTGGTCTCTGGGGCTGGTAGCTGTGGAGCTTGCTACAGGGGTGCCTCTCTATCCTGGGGAAGACGATTATGACGTTTTGAAATTCATAATTGAAACCCAGGGTCAGCTACCAGATCATCTCCTAGAGTCTGGCTTGTACACTGACTGCTACTTCATCGAGGATAACTACAACAAACAGCGCTGGACATTTAAGACCCAAGAACAATTTCAATACGAGACACATTATCGATCCAAGGAAACTCGATATATAAAACTTAAGTGTCTCGATGACCTCGAAAAACTGCTGAAAGTTAGGCGAGGACCGGAAAATGGCCAATCATTATTTGTAAGGCTAATCAAAGAAATGTTGGCCTTGGATGCAAATCAGCGCATAACACCCTCGGAGGTTCTGAAGCATCCCTTTTTCGACCCTGGCCTCTCAAGGAGAACCCCCTGCACTGACATGAATAGTACAGGGGGACAAAACCTTGTGTTCTCTCAGCAGCAATCATCGTTTGGGTGGCCAGAATTCTAGGGGAGCTAGAAATTCTTGTGGAAAAAAAGCCCAAAACAATAACATCAACAAAAACAACCGATGAATGTGGTCTTAAACTTGGGCACAATTTGGCTTGAAATCCATCAACTAATCTCTCAATATTCAAAGCGGAGCAGCAGACAACTTACCATCACATCAGTCCTTCAATCAGACCTACAACAAACGTCTTCCTTCTCTCACCCCAACCGGTCGCAGCAGATGGCCGCCCCGACCTGAGCCTGGTTCTGCCGGAGGTTTCTTCCTGTAAAAAGGGAGTTTTTCCTTCCCACTGTCGCCAAAGTGCTTGCTCATAGGGGGTCATATGATTGTTGGGTTCTCTGTATGTATTATTGTAGGGTCTACCTTACAATAATACATACAGCCTTGAAGTGACTGGTGATGTGATTTGCTGCTGAATGAATTCGGAACTAATTGGAAATCTGGATATTAATTAAATAAACCTGCTTTGAGCATCAATTAATTGTTGTTTGAAATTCTTTATAAATATATAAATATAGTGCCACTCTTCTACTGTTTAAATTGCAACTGTTTCAAACTGACTAATTTATTCATACACTTGAGCATAAACACACGCACAGTAAATGGCCTGTATTTGTACAGCGCTTTACTTAGTCCCCAAGGACCCCAAAGAGCTTTACACTACATTCAGTCATTCACACATTCACACACTGGTGATGGCAGCTACATTGTAGCCACAGCTGCCCTGGGGCGCACTGACAGAGGCGAGGCTGCCGGACACTGGCGCCACCGGGCCCTCTGACCACCACCAGTAGGCAACGGGTGAAGTGTCTTGCCCCGGGACACAACGACCGAGACTGTTGGAGGCGGGGCTCAATCTGGCAACCTTCCAATTACAGGATGAACTGCGAACTCTTGAGCCACGATTGCCCTATATACACATATACTTTACAGTACTAGTCAGTGCTTACATACTAGTTCTTTTCCCTACTTTTTCATGCTTACTGGTACAAATGCCTGTTACTAGAGTTAAATGCTATCAATGTATTCTCACAGTTATGGAACTGTACAAATGCATACAAAATAATGCTCACGTGAACATAACTGTGCACTAGTTTGCCCTTATTGCTGCAGTTTGTTTCAATAAATAAAGACTCATCAGACCAGGCAACATTTATCCAATCTTCTCATGTCAAATTTTGAGGACTGTAGCTTCAATTTCCTGTTCTTAGCTGACCAAAACGCTCTTCTGCATTCTTTGGTTGCAACAAATGGTTGTATGAGCTACGGTTGCCTTCCTATCAGACATTTTTCTCTGACCGTTGACATCAATAAGGCAGTTTTTCCAAGAGAACTGCCTTTCACTGGATATTTTCTCATTTTTGTCACCGAAAAGGGTGTCTGTGTTACTTCTTGTCTTATATATATTGTCTCTGTTTTCCTCTGTCCTTTGTCAGAGTGTCTGTTCACCTACCCCCTGTGTCTCCATATTCCCAGTGTTCAATGTTTCCGAGTGTTTTCCCAGTTTAGGTTTTCATGGTTGGTTCTGTTTGCTACTCAGCCAGAATAAACAGCTCGCTAACCACGCTAACGCCATGCAGCCCACAGGGGCTGCACGGCCTAAAACCCTTCAGGTCTTGTTTTACAAAGCGATTCATGATTAGAACAGTGACAAGTGGAGCTACACAGGCAAAGACCATCAACACCACTGCAGCTACTACAATGATTGAGGTGGAATCTGTGAGACAAGTCAGTGTTATTAGATCGTAATTAAATGGACCCACTTATCATTCATCTGTAAATATATGACTTAGATTTTCTCACCATCATCATCAGGTGTCTGTTGGACCTCAGGAATCGTCACCATCACCTCTCTGTGAGGAGCAGAGAGCACTCGTGCTGCACATCCCACCTGTGTGCTGTGTTTACGTGAACCTGAGAGCACAGCTGTAGTGGTGACAGTGAATGTAGCGTTGGTGTTGGACACACTGACAGTGTTGTACTGTGAGAAGCTGAGGTCTTGTTGTGAGACACTGAGTGTTACAGTGGGAGCAGGTCGACCAGTGGCTGAACAGGAAACAACCCACTCTTCAGTAGAGTTTGACTCTCTGACATCAACAACAGGTTCATGCAGCTCTGTGATGGATCAGGAGATATTGCAAGGAATATGTTGTTGAAAGGAAATCAGTTTCTAGCACATTTAAACACATTAATGCAAAAGTTCTTACCATAAACTTGGAGGCAGGTTCTACCTGTAAAGGCTCCTTCAGGATAAGTGTTAAACAGACAGTGATAGCAGCCTTCATCCTGCACCGTCACATTCCTGACGACTATGGAGCAGTTCTGTAGTCCAGTGTATTTAAACTTAAATGTATTTGTAAAGCCATCATTCACTCTCTGACCAAAATACTTGCTGTACGTGGCAACATTTGTCTCCACATCAGGAGAGATTTTCTGCCATGTGACCTGAAGGACGTCTTTAGTCTCCAAGAGCTGACAGCTGAATTCAGCATCTTCTCCCACTGCTGCCAGCACAGTCTGCTGTGTTTGGATCACTGCTGTTAGAGCTGCACAAACAAACTGACATGTGAGACTTGATCTCTGAGTGTGTCTGAAAACAGACAGCTGCCAATGAAATTGATAAGTCTCTTTGTTGTCACGTCACAAAATGAATCAGCCCAAGACAGATTATCTTTGGGTCCTTTAACCTGAATTATAAATAAAACTTGTGCAGACAAGTCTCACCAATGAACACCAGTAAATGCTGTTGACCCACAGCTACTGTAGTCTGTATTATCCAGTGTTTGCAGTGTTAGTAATCAGTGGTGTAATTACAATTTGGGACTGATCTATAAAACCCTTTCAGAAACAAAAAATAAAAAACAGTGCAAAAATAGCTGGAGTGGCTCATCCCAAGATAAAAAAAAGGCACAGTTTAGCATTTAACCACATTACATTTAAAGAACTGAAAATGTTCCAATCAAGGTGTGAACTCCAGTACATACACAATGTTAAGTGCACTGATCCAGCAGACCATGAAAACTGATCACAGAGCTTCCCAAAGGATGGATGGTCTGTCTTCGTTATACATGTGATGCTTCAGTTTTCATTCATTCATTCATTCATTCATTCATTTACATGTCTTTCCATATGGAGCATCTGTTGCAGTAAAAGTTTATGGAAATAATTTCTCAATCTCTATTGAATACAATCTCTTTATAGCTTCAGAGACAAAGCTCTCATATTTATGACCTCTTTTTAACCATTTTTTTTATTATTACGAGTAAACTTTTTCTTGTTTCAGCCACAACACACAGCCTTAAAACACAAATCAGATTACACGGAACACAGCTTACCTTTAGAAAAGACCATTAAAAGAGGAAATAAATGCATAAACGCGCAGTCTGCCATGCTGTAAAGGGAGACAGGTGGTATTCATATACGCACACTCGTACACTGTTAGACTTTTCATCGCCACTTTACGGTAACATACTGGCGTCATGTTGCCAGCGTCATACCGTGACGCCGTGTTACGGTAGCTTACCGTTCTGCAGGATGATACCGTTTTTTGCTGGTGTGGTATAATACTCTTGGACAAATTATGGTAACGCACCGTAGCCTTTTTTTACGGTATCTCACTGGCGACAGTGACGCCAGTGAGATACCGTTATGTCGTTATGTCGTAAATTACGTCAACAAAGTAACATCATACTGTGATTAAGAAATTGGTATACTACCGTTTATTCACGGTATGTCACTGTAAGCCCGCTGCAAGGTAATAAACTGCAATATATTAACCAGTAACTTATCGTTATCACGCATCATCAGTACCAAAAATATTCATCTCTGCTAGAGGACACCGTGTCCCAACAGGCGGTCATTTACTGTTTAACAGGTCGCAATTTACCGTAATTTCAGTTAACAGTAACATACTGTAAGAGACTGGAGGGTTCCAAAAAAATTGGATGGATGGATGGATGCATGGATGGATGGATGGATAGATAGACACTCACACACAAAATATAATTCATGTGCTTTACACCACTTTATTTCAATTCTGATTTTTCCCTGCTGAAATACACATTTCCAAAATCAAAAACTGAAAAGAACTGAAAACATATTTTCATTGAGGAAGCACTTGTTTTTACTAAACCATGTAATCCATTATTTTCTCAGATGGTTGTACAAACAATAACGATATTATGTCATATCCATATCATGGCAGACAACATATGCTCAAGTGTTGGGTTTTCTTATATTTTGTAGGGTCTTAAACCTACAATGTGAAGTGCCTTGGCATTCATTTTGGTGGCACCATACAAATAAACTGAATTGTAATGAATATAATATCAAGCCCCACACGTCTGCCTTTATATACACTTTGTCCAAAATACTGGCTCACACCACCAAATCAATGCACAAAACAGGGTCCACAACGACATGGATGAGCGTGTGTGGTGTGAAGGAACTTGACTGACCTGCACTGAACCCTGATCTTGTTTTGTGGACTGAGTTAATTGATTTGTAGGGTGAGCCAATACATGTGACAATTAAAGTGTAAGTAGCTGAAATAATTTTTAACAAACGGGTAAAAGAAGGGAAAAAAATCAAAACTGTTGCACTCAAAAAACCTATTGGACAGAGACAGCGTCTTGCAAGATGGCAAGAGAGCTTGTCTTCATTGTTGCTCGTCTTGTGTAAATGTCCAGAAAGCATGGGCCATGGATCATCTGTGGAGACACAGGTAACAACACATTGGTCACTTAAATTATACAAGAAATGCACTAAAAATGGCAAAAACAGTTACCTAATTTGAAGTTCTCCACTCAAATTCAGTAAGCCGCTGGAGGAAAGTTGTGACATGAGGGTTAATGTGAACAACCTTTCGCTTCAGTCCTTCTGCTTGTCCAAACCTTGGAGGTACATTTTGTTCCCTCTTCAATTCAATTCAATTTTATTTATATAGCGCCAAATCACAACAAAAGTTGCCTCAAGGCGCTTCATCAGGGTTTATCCTTACAAAAAGCCTTGCACACGCTGACTCCTGGTATTCCAGGTTCAATACATAGAATGAACCAAAGAAGACTGACATTGCATCAGCAAAGATGTTCTCTTTGTCCAGCTCAACAATTACACGCCCCTCTGCACTCACCATCCAGCAGGTGGCGGTCATTGAACTTTGTCCTAAATGTACAGGGGCAACATGTTGTCATTATGCAACATAAAATAATTTCAATACTTCACTTCTTCACACTGTCTAGATAGTCATAAAGCAAATAGCTATGTACAGTTAATTATTAATGGCCTTATGTACATAAGTCCGTTTTAACATATTATAATTGTTCATAATTGGGAATTATTCTGCACATTAAACACACCTAACAAAGAGTCAGCCCAGTTAAATTACCGGAGATGAATCAACTGTATGGTTATTTTGGAGTTTATAGTTTGTGCTGCTGTTAAACTTTACAGTATTGACTTCAGTATTTCTGCTGTTGGTGTAGCTAGACTACTATGTTGATCAGTAATATGTAATGTGAAATTTGATATTGTTACTTTGCTGGGTTCACTGAGACACATGTCCAACAACCTTGGTTTATAAAGGAAATTACAGAAATTTGAGCTAACAAAACAGAGACTGGATACCTGTGTCCACGAAAAAGCTCCTGTGCCAAACAGAAACTTTAATATGGTCTAATCAGCTCTATTTCATGAATGACTTCTTACCAAGCATAATCAGCCTTGGGGTGCTTGGCAGGCTTTTAACATGCAAACTGAACAATATAAATTTGCGTGCACTGAAGCCACAAAATTTAGAAATACACATAGTTGCAAAAAGTTCAGTGACCAATTACCTTTCCTAAGTGGTAAAAAATAAGAGTATTGTCAATAGGGACCAATTCCCAGTTTTTACATGATCAAAATTATTCACAAAAGGCTTCAGTAAACAGAAAATGTGTGCCGACAAGAGAACAGTGCAGAAAAATGAAAAGATATTTGAGCTCGACGCTTTAATGGGTTTAACATGACTTAGTCAGCACTCTGCACCGTACAGGTAGTACAAGCACACCTGAAAACACTGACCAGCTAACAGCTTCAAGCATTTGGGCGCAACCTCGGTAGTTCACCGATTCACCTGTTGGAAACGTCCAAGTTTCTATCAAGTCTCATAAATCCATCGGTAACTATTACCAAACTAGTCTTTTGAGTCTCCACATTCATAGATATTGACATTTTGTCTTAGCATTTGAATGAAAATATCCTGGTAGGGTAGCTTAAAAGTCAAAACAAACAGTAATAGGAACGCATTTCGGACTTCTCTCGAATAAGTGTAAAAAACACTTACCTTCAGACTGATTAGCTGGTTCCGATCAAACTTTAATGTGTTCCATGTCAGTCCGTTTTAGGGAAAAAGTGTTGAGTGGTTTCATTTAATTTTGAGATATTCCTGCATGGATGAGCAATTTGGAGTCTAGCAGAGTTATCATGAATAGCATATGATCTTCAGATATAATCCAATCAACCTTGCATTTAACCCGATTGAACATCCAGTTACCTCTGACTACTACTACTTCTAAGTTGCACATGTTAATGGTCTCATCGCCACTCTGTGCTGCAGCGAACTGGATCTGTGGCACAGAATAGTTGATGGCCATGTTGTTCTCCTGCTTTGCAGCTTTATTTGAGAATTGCGGCTTAAACGTGCAAAACTAAGAGAAGCAGATCAATATTTTCTTCTTGTTGTTATTTAAGAGTAAATAACTGTAAAACCTGCTGCTTGTGCTTGTTTCACTACAAGGTTTACAGTTTTTCTTTCTGCACTGCGCTTTCACAGCGTTAAAACAAGGCAAGACAAAGCAAAAAGCTAGAAGTCCTCTCTTCTGCTTTGACTTTTAGCTCATCGGTCAATCTTCAGTACATTTTAATAACTATAATAAAAGAAAATTCAAGACATGAAAACTGAAGACTTTCCTGAATTAAAAAGACGTCCTGGAAAAGGAACTTTGTGGATCTTTGTTCAGAGGTTGCAGATTTACAGTGAAGCAATACTTGACTGTTGTTGGAAGTTTTGCTTGCGCTCAGTTGATGTCATTTCTTAACACGGTTACAAATTCATACATTTCACAACAAAAATAAGTGAGAGACAGCGAGCGCATAAAAGACAGACGGAGGAGAACTGACACACGGGGAAAGGGTGGAAAACAGAGAGAGAGGACACATCCATGGAACAGCTGTCCAGCCAGCAGTGATGGAGAAGATGTGCTTGGATAAAACTTTTAAACCTGTAACATAAAGACATTTGATTGATGGGATCAGTGTGTGTAAACTGCAACTAAGCTTCTATGCTTTGTAAGTGGGCATTATCACGTAGCAATAAATCTCTGGGTTTGAGAAAAAAAATGTGGATATCACTCATCATCTCATTTCTTGTGCTTATGGCTCTCTGCTGAATGAAGTCTGGATGAAGGAAGAAAACTGGTCTGTTATTAGATTATTACTAAAACAAATGTCCTTCTCTCTCCTTTGGGAGGCTACAAGCCACTGTCTCCAAATATGAGCTGGGTTTCTAACAGTCGGTAACAGAGAGACTTTTACTGCGCTTCAGGAAATTATTTGTGGTAAAAGTAGCAGAAGTGGTGGCCATGTTAGCTTTATATTTCTATAATGTGTAAATTTTTGTCAACCAGGTTTTTCTAAGATAATATTACAGCAAAATAAGTATTCACCCTGCATTATGCAGGCCAGCGAGTACAACATAAATACACAACCTCTACAATCAAATGATCACTTTTGAGCAAGCACTTGGTGACAGTGGGAAGAAAGAACATGCTTTTAACAGGAAGAAGCCTCCAGCAGATACAGACTCAGGGAAGGGTTAGCCATCTGCTATGAGCAGATGGGAGGGATACAAAAAGTCCAGATAGTAAAGCTTTTAAATGTAGCTTCCCCTTTTGCCCTAAAAGCTGCTCATGCAGTGATATCATCAGTGACAAGTCAGGTGATAGAGGCTAATGCAAAATGGTGTTTCAGTGAGGCAGAATTTATTATGACAATACATTTTTTTAAATACTCAGTATGAATTAAACAGGTTAAAGGTCAATGCTCTGTTGTAATATAAAGACAAAATGATTGACAGCAGCCCAGCAATATCAGTGAAATGCAAATTAGCCACATGGTGCAATGTAAGGAGCTCTGTGATTGGTTAGGAAAGGACAGACTGGCCACCTCGATTTTTCTTCACTGCACATTGATCCATAGCTTTGCTCTGTAAAGGCTAACAAAGTGCTTTAGCTTTACAAAGACATTCAGCGTCGGTATTCACTCTTTTAAAATGCCACTGAACACTGGAGTGAAATGGAGCCCTGATCCTCAGAGTTTTATTGTTGCTAACATTTCTTATAGATAGCACAGATAGTGCCCCACTGCAGTAATCACTCATGTCTAGATATTCCTGTTAAAAAGGAGTTTTTCCTCCCCACTGTAACATGGCAAACATAGCAAACGAATAATCCAGCTGAAGCTTCAGACAGCCGTCAGACAGTGAAACACTGCCATCTGCTGGACGCGAATAACACAGACGCTGCTTTGACGGGTGAGGGAGTTTCAACAAGTCTGCAACGACTCAAGCATCAAACTACAGAACTATTACAGCGGACACGGTGCTCTAATGGCTTCATTAACGCAGGTCAGAAAGGATCAAACATATCAATAAATTATAAAACACAAACCGTCTCTTATTAGCACAACACTGCTCAGGGCTCAGAGTGTGTTCCTTATAACCTATTAAACCTTAGCATGTTATTTTGAAGTGTTACAGGTGAAACAGCACACCAGTGAAGTTAACTGTAATTTCAACATTGAGCTACAAAAATGCTTTTTTTTTTTTAAATAATTTTTTTTTAAATTTCTTTTTACAGTTTTGCAATTTTACACAAGTTTTATCATCAGTGTCACAATGACTGCTGCTAAAATTGAGTATGAGCTTTTTGTTGGTCTGATTAAAAGGTTAAATGTAAAAGCGTAATTTAAACATGTGATGTGAGGTCATTAATTACAGTGCAGGTGTCCTGCTTTAGGATCATATATTAATACTTCCAAAACAGTAAAGTTGTAGAGAATCTATGTTCATTATCGTTGCTAATCATGGAAAGACAAAGACGTCAGACTCTGCTGAAAATTTTACACCCTCCTTCTCTCTGCACACAGCGGGCTGAGGGATCTTCCAGGACTGGTGATTTTATTTATTTTGTTCTTTTTGGTCTTACTGGTTAGTAGGTGGTGATTTTGTACCTGGTGATCTCACATTTGGAACATAAATTGCTTTGGAGCAGATTAGGTTCAAAGGATAACTTGGCTCTTGAAGTTAGCCGGATAAGACAGCGTTCTGCTTCACAGTTGAGGCCTCAGAGAGTTGTTGCTAACCAAAGTCTATCTTGTACGGCCACGCAGCATCTTATGACATTTTGTAACCTGAGCAGTGAAATGATTGCTGTTTTAGTGCACATACACAGTGTGGGGATCAGTATCAGGACAATAAAGTTATGGTGCAAAAAGCTGCATCTGGTCAGAAGGAAAAGCACGCACACTTGGAAGACTTGACCATTTGCACAAAATGAATGGCTGACACTGGACAGATGAGAGGATGTGGACGGTCACACCCTCGTGCATTAAAGAGGGCTTTCAGTTCATTGAAAACACAAAACCAAACACACAAAAGACACAATAAGACAGCTGATCAGTTTGCTTCACTAAATCATCGACACAAGCCGTGTTGTAGAGGGTACTGCAGCCGTGGCAGGTTATCATCTTAATGTGGCCCTGACACTCCATCGTACGCCACAAAGCTGTGAATAAATGAAAAGCAAAGAGGCATCATCACTAACATAATAACTGTAGAAGTTATCCCGCTGCATTACATTTATCAGGATATCGTAATAAATGTTCATCATATGTTGCTTTGACCCATCATTGTTGTCATTAATATCGATACGTGACACTGGACACTTCCTGTCATTCATATGTCATGACTTTGTGATCAGTGTAGCAGCTTGAAAATAACTGCTTGGTTAACAGCAGGTGTACAGGCAGGTGCTCTGATCAAATAACATGTTTGGCTAAAGAAACAGAAAATAAAAACATGTAAATAGGAACACCCACATCTCTACTTCTTCTATTTTCCATTTCACACTTACAAAAAAGTTCTCCTGCGTAGGTGTGGAGACAAATATATGTCAATTTAATACTTCAGACAGGCCCCAGAGCAGGTCTGAACAATTAGTCGACTTAAAATCAAAACTGCAATTTGAAACCATGCAGTTAGCAATTTTGCAAAGAAAACTTAGCTAGGCTAAGCTAAGCTAACTGTTAGACAAAGTAGAGGAGTTGGAAGAGTAAAGGTTTCTGGTTAACTCCAGTTCAACTTGACATTAAATTAAACTGACAAATATCATGTTTATATTCATATCTTAGTCTTTTGATGAGCTCTATCTTATAAATCTATTAGACTCACACGAGGTCGGCACAGGGACAGGCCTCGGGGGTCCAGGCCCACCCGGTGAAGTCCTTCTTCCCCAACATCTTCTGATGTACTTTATTTATACATTTTGGTAATGAGTACTTAAACTACCACCTCACTGATTAGTTATTGCAGAGTGAGCTCAGTTCAATTAATCAGGTCACAGTAGTTTAGCACTTCTACAGCAATCATGCAACCAGCATGACTGAGGAGGACACTGGGTGGACGGGCTTTGCAGGTCAGACTTTGAAACTATCTTTTATTTATCTTTTATTGTCATTATGCCAAAAGCAGTGAAATTATATGCTGTCCCATTCAGTGCAAATAAAGAATCTGTGTTTACTGACAGGACAAAGCATTGAACATGATTTCATCTGTTAACCTGGACAAATTCCAACACAATTCCTTATTATTTCTTTTTCTTAAGTAAAACCAGTAAAAGCTTCTACTTCAAAAATATGGACTTAACACTGAGATCCTGATATTTTAGACCAGTTGAATTTAGATGATCTTTTTTAGTTCATTCAGTTTGCTGGTTCTAACGACGACTGTCTTCATCAGTTTTAATGTCACTGTGACTCATATCTCTGCATGGCTGTTTTGTTCTGAGTGCACTGTGACAATTAAGTTAAGATCCGGTGATCAGCACAGCAGCCTGGGAGTGACTGCTTGGTTAACGACAAGGTTTACAAGACCTGATCAAATGTCACACTGGAAATATTTTGCAAGTGAAACAGCAAAAGCAAATGAAAAAATGTAAATATGTTAATTGGACCACCTACATTGTTTCGAGAGCAGGGGTGAACTAAAGAGTGCGACCCATCACTTCAGTTTCAGCAGATATTTTCTATTTAACACTCAAAAAAATCTGTTGTACAAGTATTAAAAATATATTCACAAATGAAATTTACATGCCTGAGATGAAAACATTACTCAAACAAGTTGTCAGGTAAAGTCTCTATAGCACTGTTACATCTAAATATGGACACTGAGCTGGGACTTAACGATGTCACAGATCTGAGCCTCTGCACCTTCACTATACGTTTGTGTATGTCAGGCCTGTCCTGCATCTCTCCACCACCTGATCCAACTCACCACCAAATCCTCAGCTGATCATCTCTGCTCCTCTAATCACCTGAGTATCCAAGTATCCGAGAGTGTCCATCGATCTGACAACACAATTGTAAAATCGACCATTGACCTGTGCCCTAATGTGTTCTGTGCACTTGTGAACACACTTCCTTATGGAGTACGTTTATTAAGGACACTCTTTCATTAGCACAGAGGTTCAATAACACAACAAATAACCTCCAATAAACCTTTTAATAAACTGTCATTGGAGGCTGATGTGTTCTCTCTTGGCTTGTTTTCTTGTTGTGTGCCACACAGAAAATAAATGCATGGTGTCTTAACTCACTGATACGGGGATATCAATGAGCCCAGAGTCCAGCCAACGATGGCACGAAGTCAAACCTCCTTCAAGGAAACTGGAGAGTCCAACACTTGAGGCTACCCCAACAATATCAATATGGTGTAACTTCCTGCTCTAACTCAGGCTCCTTCCCCACAAGAAAGATGTTTTATGTACTCAAAGTCAGACCTGGAATCTGCGGGTCAGACTTCCTGGGCCCCCGACCCCTGACCTCTGAGATTTTCATGTCTTGTATTTTATAATATTTATCTTTTGGTCTTCTCCTGCCAAAATTGTAAACACTGTCATCATGACATATTGCACTGATGTTCGATCAGCTTCATTAAATATACTTTTATATATACTTTTATCCTTTGTTTTGTTATACATCCATTTAAATCCTCACATGAAATTATTACAACCAACTGGTAGTAAAACAAAAATAAAAAGATTGTCCAACATTTTAACTGCAAATGGTCAATACACTCACTTTATTTGCCAAAAACTATACTTAAAAAAGGGAAAAAAGAAGTGTTAATAGTTTATTTGAAAGGTCAAAATATACCAACACGTCTTTTTATTTTAAATCTATTTGTTTGTGCATTAATTTTTTTTCTAAAGCCAGATGTGGAAAAACAGGCTGCATCTACATGCAGGTTCTTGTGGTCAGTGGTCATCATATTTGCATTATCTTTCTGAGTCACAAGCAGGGAAGTGTTAAAGTTTCCTAGAAGTGGTGGGCCAGTGATGTAGGTGTGGATGCAAAGGATTATTTGAGGTGGTGCTGATCAGAAGTATAAAAATCAAAGTGTCCAGATCCAAACACACTTTGTTCCTCTGTGACAGAAGTGAACTATAACTCACAGCATCAGCATCTGAACTGCAGAAGAGATCTCTGCTCATCTCCGTCTGCATTCCTCTTTTGGTAAGAACTTATTATGTATAATTTAAAATGATTTTCCTTTTAAAGCTGGGCAGCAGGCTCACGTTGAACATCTCCATAAACTGTCATAATTCTGCTGCTACACTAAACACTGCATTCGGTGAGCATACTAAACTTACGTAAGCTGTATGCTTGCACGGTGAGAGACCTGTTTTTGCTGATTTGTGTTCAAATACAAAAAGATCTTATTTAAACTGACTGTCAGATGTTGCCTATCCAGTTATGTAATGAACCCACTATATACATTAACCACAGACCCTTCACCACATCTTCATCACCTGCTGTTCCAGACAACCAACTTGTACCTGAACCACTGCAGGTTAATCATCATCATTAGTAAAGGGAAAAAAGGTGAGTGTCTTAATTTGGAAAAGCTTGAAATAAAAAATCCTATAAATTCCACATAAACAGATACGAATTGGAGGAAAATCCATTGTGTCTTGAGTTCGGTTTTATTTTGATTTTGCAGTGTGTCATTGTTACTACAGAGCACACTGAAACATATATAAGAATAACTGAGTGCAGAAGGGCATTTATATTAAATAGGATTTAAACTTTGTTCTTAATGAACCAGATCTATTATGACCTGGACTTTTATCTATAAAATGGGCTTGTGAAACCCAGAGAAAAACTCTCAATATATCTGTAGATATAAATACATATTTATCCAAATCACATCAAGTAAAAAAGGCAAAATGACAAAATTTAAAACAAAATAATAACAAAAAGTACAAATTAAAACACTAAATTTTAAGGCAAAAACAAATAGCTTGATGTCTTAATACGATGAATATAAAATATAAAGTAATACAACAAGGTTAAATATCTAAAACTTAACCTACCTTCAGCTTTTCAAAGCTTCTTTTTTCTCCTCCGTCTGTCTTTTATGCGCTCGCTGTTCTCACTTATTTTTGTGTGAAATGTATGAATTTGTAACCGTGTTAAGAAATGACATCAACTGAGCGCAAGCAAAACTTCCAAACAGTCAAGTATTGCTTCACTGTAAATCTGCAACCTCTGACAAAGATCCACAAAGTTCCTTTTCCAGGACGTCTTTTTTTCAGGAAAGTCTTCAGTTTTCATGTCTTGAATTTTCTTTTATTATAGTTATTAAAATGTACTGAAGATTGACCGATGAGCTAAAAGTCAAAGCAGAAGAGAGGACTTCTAGCTTTTTGCTTTGTCTTGCCTTGTTTTAACGCTGTGAAAGCGCAGTGCAGAAAGAAAAACTGTAACCTGTGTAGGAAACACAAGCACAGCAGCAGGTTTTACAGTTATTTTCTTAAATAACAACAAGAAGAAAATTTGATCTGCTTCTCTTAGTTTTGCACGTTTAAGCGCAATTCTCAAATAAAGCTCAAGCAGGGAGAACAACATGGCCATCAACTATTCTGTGCCACAGATCCAGTTCGCTGCAGCACAGGTGATGTGAGACCTTAACATGTGCAACTTAGAAGTAGTAGTAGTCAGAGGTAACTGGATGTTCAATCGGGTTAAATGCAAGGTTGATTGGATTTATCTGAAGATCATATGCTATTCATGATAAATCTGCTAGACTCCAAATTGCTCATCCATGCAGGAGTATCTCAAAATTAAATGAAACCACTCAACACTTTTTCCCTAAAACGGACTGACATGGAACACATTAAATTTGATCGGAACCAGCTAATCAGTCTGAAGGTAGTGTTTTTTTCACTTATTGAGAGAAGTCCGAAATGCGTTCCTATTACTGTTTGTTTTGACTTTTAAGCTACCAGGATATTTTCATTCAAATGCTAGACAAAATGTCAATATCTATGAATGTGGAGACTCAAAAGACTAGTTGGTTAGTTACCGATGGATTTATGAGACTTGATAGAAACTTGGACGTTTCCAACAGGTGAATCGGTGAACTCCGAGGTTGCGCCCAATGCTTAAGCTGTTAGTGGTCAGTGTTTTCAGGTGTGCTTGTACTACCTTCGGTGCGAGTGCTGACTAAGTCATGTTAAACCCATTAAAGCGTCGAGCTCAAATATCTTTTCATTTTTCTGCACTGTTCTCTTGTCGGCACACATTTCTGTTTACTGAAGCCTTTTGTGAATAATTTTGATCATGTAACTGGGAATTGGTCCCTATTGACAATACTCTTATTTTTTACCACTTAGGAAGGTAATTGGTCACTGAACTTTTTGCAACTGTGTGTATTCTAAATTTGTGGCTTCAGGTGCACGCAAATTTATATTGTTCAGTTTGCATGTTAAAGCCTGCCAAGCACCCCAAGGCTGATTTGCTTGGTAAGAAGTCTTCATGAAATAGAGCTGATTAGACCATATTAAGTTTCTGTTTGGCACAGGAGCTTTTCGTGGACACAGGTATCCAGTCTCTGTTTTGTTAGCTCAAATTTCTGTAATTTCCTTTAAACCAAGGTTGTTGGACATGTGTCTCAGTGAACCCAGCAAAGTAACAATATCAAATTTCCATTACATTTACTGATCAACATAGTAGTCTAGCTACACCAACAGCAGAAATACTGAAGTCAATACTGTAAGTTTAACAGCAGCACAAACTATAAACTCCAAAATAACCATACAGTTGATTCATCTCCGGTAATTTAACTGGGCTGACTCTTGTTAGGTGTGTTTAATGTGCAGATAATTCCCAATTATGAACAATTATATGTTAAAACGGACTTATGTACATAAGGCCATTAATACTTAATGTACATAGCTATTTGCTTTATGACTATCTAGACAGTGTGAAGAAGTGAAGTATTGAAATTATTTTATGTTGCATAATGACAACATGTTGCCCCTGTACATTTAGGACAAAGTTCAATGACCGCCACCTGCTGGATGGTGAGTGCAGAGGGGCGTGTAATTGTTGGCTGGACAAAGAGAACATCTTTGTGATGCAATGTCAGTCTTCTTGGTTCATTCTAGTATTGAACCTGGAACAGGAGTCAGCGTGTGCAAGTTTTTGTAAGATAACCTGTGAAGCGCCTTGAGGCGACTTTGTTGTGTTTGGCGCTATATAATAAATTGAATTGAATTGAAGAGGGAACAAAATGTACCTCCAAGGTTGGGACAGCAGAGACTGAAGCGAAAGGTTGTTCACATACCCTCATGTCACAACTTCCTCCAGCGGCTTACTGAATTTGAGTGGAGAACTTCAAATTAGGTAACTGTTTTTGCCATTTTAGTGCCTTTCTTGTATAATTTAAGTGTCCAATGTGTTGTTACCTGTGTCTCCACAGATGATCCATGGCCCATGCTTTCTGGACATTTACACAGACGAGCAACAATGAAGACAAGCTCTCTTGCCATCTTGCAAGACGCTGTCTCTGTCCAATAGTTTTTTGAGTGCAACAGTTTTGATTTTTTTCCTTCTTTTACCCGTTTGTTTTAAAATTATTTCAGCTACTTACACTTTAATGTCACATGTATTGGCTCACCCTACAATCATGAACTCAGTCCACAAAACAGATCAGGGTTCAGTGCAGGTCAGTCCAGTTCCTTCACACCACACACGCTCATCCATGTCGTTGTGGACCCTGTTTTGTGCATGCATTGATTGGTGGTGTGAGCCAGTATTTTGGACAAGGTTATATAAGGCAGACGTGTGGGGCTTGATATTATATTCATTACAATTCAGTTTATTTGTATGGTGCCACCAAAATGAATGCCAAGGCACTTCCATTGTAGGTTTAAGACCCTACAAAATATAAGAAACCCAACCACTTGAGCATATGTTGTCTGCCCTGATATGGATATGACTAATTCTTATTGTTTGTACAACCTCTGGAAAATAATGGATTACATGGTTTAGTAAAAACAAGTGCTTCCTCAATGAAAATGTTTTCAGTTCTTTTCAGTTTTTGATTTTGGAATGTGTATTTCAGCAGGGAAAAATCAGAATTGAATAAAGTGGTGTAAACACATGAATTTATTTTTGTGTGTGAGTGTCTATCTATCCATCCATCCTCCATCCTTCATCCATCCATCCATCCAATTTTTTTGGAACCCTCCAGTCTCTTACAGTATTGTTACTGTTACTGAAATCGGTAATTGCGACCTGTTAACATAAATGACCGCCTGTTGGGACACGGTGTCCTCTAGCAGAGTGTATTTTTGGTACTGATGATGCGTGATACGATAAGTTACTGGTTAATATATT